>NC_053122.1:177727-195227 GCF_010015445.1 Perca fluviatilis | reverse complement strand
AGAGCGCACAGAGAGGCAGGCAGGCAGACAGAGAGGCAGAAAGATAGACAGGCAGAGAGGCAGAGAGACAGAGAGGCAGACAGATAGACAGGCAGAGAGGCAGACAGATAGACAGACAGACCGACAGACAGACAGAGAGGCAGACAGAGAGGCAGACAGACAGACAGAGAGACAGACAGACAGAGAGGCAGACAGAGAGGCAGACAGACCGACAGACAGACAGACAGACAGACAGACAGAGAGGCAGACAGAGAGGCAGGCAGGCAGACAGAGAGGCAGAGAGGCAGAAAGATAGACAGGCAGAGAGGCAGAGAGACAGAGAGGCAGACAGATAGACAGGCAGAGAGGCAGACAGATAGACAGACAGACCGACAGACAGACAGAGAGGCAGACAGAGAGGCAGGCAGGCAGACAGAGAGGCAGACAGATAGACAGGCAGAGAGGCAGAGAGACAGAGAGGCAGACAGATAGACAGGCAGAGAGGCAGACAGATAGACAGACAGACCGACAGACAGACCGACAGACAGACAGACCGACAGACAGACAGACAGAGAGGCAGGCAGGCAGACAGAGAGGCAGAGAGGCAGACAGATAGACAGGCAGAGAGGCAGAGAGACAGAGAGGCAGACAGACAGAGAGAGACGCAGACAGAGACAGAGGCAGAGAGACAGACAGACAGAGAGAGAGGCAGGCAGACAGACAGGCAGGCAGGCAGAGAGACAGAGAGGCAGACAGACAGAGAGAGACGCAGACAGAGACAGAGGCAGAGAGGCAGACAGACAGACAGAGAAACAGACAGACAGATGTTGAGTTTGATTACCGGAGGAAACACAGCGACCAGAGCAGGAAATGAACTTTAATATCCGAGCCCTGCTCAGCTTGTGTTAGAAACTCTGAGGTTTCCCAGACATCACCATAACATCACCATATACAGCTATCACCATAACATCACCATATACAGCTATCACCATAACATAATAACCATATACCTACACCACCATCACCATACTGTAACAGCTATCACCATAACATCGCACAGACACCATCTCACCACACACAGCTACCCATAACATCATTACAGCTACACCTAACATCACCATCGTATACAGCTATCACCATCATCACCATACTGTATACAGCTATCACCATAACATCACATATACAGCTATCACCAAACACACCATACACCCATACTGTATACAGCTATCACCATAACATACCATACTGTATACATATCACCATAACATCACCATATACAGCTATCACCATAAATCACATACGTATACGCCCCATAACATACCATACTGAACAGCTATACAACATCACCATATACCTATCACCATAACATCACCTATCACTATCACCATAACATCAATATACCTACACCATAACATACCATACTGTAACGCTATCACCATACAACATACGTAGCGCTACACCCAACCAGCGCTACAACAAAAAAGAGCATATATACAGCTTCACCATACCATCACCATACTGTATACAGCTATCACCATAACATCACCATATACAGCTATCACCATAACATCACCATACTGTATACAGCTATCACCATAACATCACCATACTGTATACAGCTATCACCATAACATCACCATATACAGCTATCACCATAACATCACCATATACAGCTATCACCATAACATCACCATATACAGCTATCACCATAACATCACCATACTGTATACAGCTATCACCATACCATCACCATACTGTATACAGCTATCACCATACCATCACCATACTGTATACAGCTATCACCATAACATCACCATACTGTATACAGCTATCACCATAACATCACCATACTGTATACAGCTATCACCATAACATCACCATACTGTATACAGCTATCACCATACCATCACCATACTGTATACAGCTATCACCATAACATCACCATATACAGCTATCACCATAACATCACCATATACAGCTATCACCATAACATCACCATATACAGCTATCACCATAACATCACCATACTGTATACAGCTATCACCATAACATCACCATACTGTATACAGCTATCACCATAACATCACCATATACAGCTATCACCATAACATCACCATATACAGCTATCACCATACCATCACCATATACAGCTATCACCATAACATCACCATACTGTATACAGCTATCACCATAACATCACCATATACAGCTATCACCATACCATCACCATACTGTATACAGCTATCACCATAACATCACCATATACAGCTATCACCATAACATCACCATATACAGCTATCACCATAACATCACCATATACAGCTATCACCATAACATCACCATATACAGCTATCACCATAACATCACCATATACAGCTATCACCATACCATCACCATATACAGCTATCACCATAACATCACCATACTGTATACAGCTATCACCATAACATCACCATATACAGCTATCACCATAACATCACCATATACAGCTATCACCATACCATCACCATATACAGCTATCACCATAACATCACCATATACAGCTATCACCATAACATCACCATATACAGCTATCACCATAACATCACCATACTGTATACAGCTATCACCATAACATCACCATACTGTATACAGCTATCACCATAACATCACCATACCGTATACAGCTATCACCATACCATCACCATACTGTATACAGCTATCACCATAACATCACCATACAGTATACAGCTATCACCATAACATCACCATACCGTATACAGCTATCACCATACCATCACCATACTGTATACAGCTATCACCATAACATCACCATACAGTATACAGCTATCACCATACCATCACCATACTGTATACAGCTATCACCATAACATCACCATACAGTGTGGCGCTAGTGATGCTTCTCTCTGACCAATCAGCGATCAGCAGTGTTTTTAACTTGCCCCCAAACTGCTCCCCAGCTTATTATAATGGCAGAGAAAAACCACGCCAATGGTCTCTCACCCCGAAAATTCGATCGGGAGTCTGCACAGGGAGTTGATTTTTGAAAACGTGAGGTAGCCTGAACTGGCCGCGATGTTTTTGAAGAAGGATGTAGGAGCGGAGTTACCTGTCGGGGTCAGCCGGCCTCAGCGAGGGGAGTCTGAAGCTGGTGTTTCGGTCTAGTTTGGTCTGACTCTTGGTCCTCTTGATGGAGCCTTTTAGACGTTTACTGAAGAAACCCTGAAGGATACGAAGACATGAAAAAGGACAGAAGGATGAGAATCAAATCGCTAAATGGGAAGTTCCCAGAGGCCAGTTTCTTTTGGATGAAGTCACAGGGTCAGGACCAGAGCCCGATTATAAAATCGACAAAAACATTTTTTGAAAGGTGCACAAAGAAAAAAAAATAAAATTAAAGGAAAAAATGAAATAAATAGAAAAAAAGTCACAAAAAAATTGAGGGGAAAGAAGTGAGAAAAACATTATTTTTTAAAAGCTGAAAAAAGTGACAAAAAACCCCGGAAAATTTACAAAATAAACCCCCATTAAAAACATCGCCAGAAGGTGACAAAAACAGAGCCAAAATACGGATATTACCGTATTTTCCGGACTATAAGTCGCTCCGGAGTGTAAGTCGCATAAGTCAAAAAATGCGTCATGAAGATGAAAAAAACATTTATAAGTCGCATTTATTTAGAATAAATAAATCCATCTGTCAACTACACAACAGCACCCAGAACAACAGGCTGAATAGGTGTCCAGTATGTTACCGTTAACACATTAACAGTTATTCAACTATACAATAGCACCCAGAACAACAGGCTGAATAGGTGTCCTCTATGTTACTGTTAACACACTAACAGTTATTCAACTATACAATAGCACCCAGAACAACAGGCTGAATAGGTGTCCAGTATGTTACCGTTAACACATGAACAGTTATTCAACTATACAATAGCACCAGAACAAAGTGAATAGGTGCCAGTATGTTACTGTTAACACATGAACAGTTATCAACTATACAATAGCACCCAGAACAACAGGCTGAATAGGTGTCCAGTATGTTACTGTTAACACATGAACAGTTATTCAACTATACAACAGCACCCAGAACAACAGGCTGAATAGGTGTCCAGTATGTTACTGTTAACACATGAACAGTTATTCAACTATACAATAGCACAGAGAACAACAGGCTGAATAGGTGTCCAGTATGTTACTGTTAACACATTGACAGTTATTCAACTATACAACAGCACCCAGAACAACAGGCTGAATAGGTGTCCAGTATGTTACTGTTAACACATGAACAGTTATTCAACTATACAATAGCACAGAGAACAACAGGCTGAATAGGTGTCCAGTATGTTACTGTTAACACATGAACAGTTATTCAACTACACAATAGCACAGAGAACAACCAGCTACCAGGGCGTGGAGCATGGATGGATTAAAAGGCGTGGAGACGTAGCTGCACCGTTGACCAGCCCCTCCCGACTCCTTCCTCCAGCTCTGGCCATCTCGCTCTCAGCCCGCCATTAGCCGATTAGCCGATTAGCTTTCTCTGATTTCTTCGTTGCAGTAAGAGTCACCTTTTCTCCAGTCTCCCTCACAAGTTTCTCCCTCATTTCAAACTTTCTTTCTGCTGCTCCATCACCGTTTTCGGCTGCATATTTTACTACCTGCAGTTTATGCATATAGTTGTCACAAGCCTAGAGCGCCCTCTCGTGGCTGTAGACGGTGATGTTTTCAGTATGAATTAACATTTTAAAACATGTTCAATTATATATATTTTGATATATATAAGTCGCACCTGACTATAAGTCGCAGGACCAGCCAACGTAGGAAAAAAAGTGAGACTTATAGTCCAGAAAATACGGTAGGCATTTTCCAAACTATCGGTATCGGCATTTATAAACGGCCGATAAATAGTCCTAGTCTGTCCACCAGAGGGCGCTCTACAACCTCCCTGGAGGACAAAAACTCTCTGTATCAGAACTATGACAAAGAAATCGTTGAAAAAAGTGACAAATGTTTCGACAGAAACTTTATTTTTTAAACGCTGAAAAAAGTGACAAAAAAACCCATTAAAAACGTTGACAGAAGGTGACAAAAACTTGTTAAAAATGTGACAAAAACATAATTAAAAAAACGCCCAAAAAGTGACAAAAAAAATTTGACAAAAGTGACAAAAAAAATTTGAAAAAAGTGACAAAAATTTTTGAGGAAAAAAGTGACAAAAACATTCATTTTTAAACGCTGATAAAAGTGACAAAAAAAATTAGAAAAAAGTGACAAAAAATTTTGAGGAAAAAAGTGACAAAAACATTCATTTTTAAACGCTGATAAAAGTGACAAAAAAAATACGGAAAAGTGACAAAGAAAAACATTAAAAAGTGTCAAGACAGGGATAAAAAATAAGAAACATTATAAAAATTGACAAAAACATAGTTAAAAAAACAAATCAGAAAAAAAGTGACAAAGAATTGAGGGGTTCAAAGTGACAAAAACATTCTTTTAATAAAATCGATAAAAACATCAAGAAAAGTGTAGAAAAAGACCAACAAAATGTTGAAATTTCGACCCAGAAAAACAATATATTAAAATACTAAACTTAAAACTAGCAATCACTTTAATACCTTAAACTGAAATGAAATCTCAACTATTATACCGTTGGTGCAGAGCGGAGCAGCAGAGGAGATGAGTGTCCTAATTTCCTGAGATATTAATAACCTCAAACACATCCTCACATCCTATTTTCTATCTATCTTTCTTTCTTTATTTCTTTCTTTGTCTCCTTTCTCTCTCCAACCAATTGTGTGTTTAATGGTCTCATCATGTCAGCTGTAGACTAGAATCAAACATCAGATGTTATAAACTACATGTAACTAGTAACTAAAGTAACTAGTAACTAAAGCTGGAACAGATGAATGTAGTGGAGTAACTAAAGTAACTAGTAACTAAAGCTGGAACAGATAAATGTAGCGGAGTAACTAAAGTAACTAGTAACTAAAGTAACTAGTAACTAAAGCTGGAACAGATGAATGTAGCGGAGTAACTAAAGTAACTAGTAACTAAAGCGGAACAGATGAATGTTAAGAAACTAAAACATGAATGGAGTAACTAGTAACTATACAAAGCTGTAAGTACAGATGAATGGATTAACTAAATTAAAGCTGGAACAGATGAATGTAGTGGATTAACTAAAGTAACTAGTAACAAGCTGAACAGATGAATGTTAATGGCAAACTAAGAAACTAGTAATCAAAGCTGGAACAGATGAGAAGGAGGAATCTAGTAACTGGAATGGAATAGATAACGTAAAGCTGGAAGATGGAACAGATGAAAGATTAAGCGGAGTAACTAAAGTAACTAGTAACTAAAGCTGTAACAGATGAATGTAACGGAGTAACTAAAGTAACTAGTAACTAAAGCTGGAACAGATGAATGTAGCGGAGTAACTAAAGTAACTAGTAACTAAAGCTGGAACAGATGAATGTAGCAGAGTAACTAAAGTAACTAGTAACTAAAGTAACTAGTAACTGAAGCTGTGACAGATGAATGTAGCAGAGTAACTAAAGTAACTAGTAACTGAAGCTGGAACAGATGAATGTAGCGGAGTAACTAAAGTAACTAGTAACTAAAGCTGTGACAGATGAATGTAGTGGAGTAACTAAAGTAACTAGTAACTGAAGCTGGAACAGATGATTGTAGTGGAGTAACTAAAGTAACTAGTAACTAAAGCTGGAACAGATGAATGTAGAGGAGTAACTAAAGTAACTAGTAACTAAAGCTGGAACAGATGATTGTAGCAGAGTAACTAAAGTAACTAGTAACTAAAGCTGTAACAGATGAATGTAGCGGAGTAACTAAAGTAACTAGTAACTAAAGCTGTAACAGATGAATGTAGAGGAGTAACTAAAGTAACTAGTAACTAAAGCTGTGACAGATGAATGTAGCGGAGTAACTAAAGTAACTAGTAACTAAAGCTGGAACAGATGAATGTAGAGGAGTAACTAGTAACTAGTAACTAAAGCTGGAACAGATGATTGTAGCAGAGTAACTAAAGTAACTAGTAACTAAAGCTGTAACAGATGAATGTAGTGGAGTAACTAAAGTAACTAGTAACTAAAGCTGGAAAAGATGAATTGGAGGAACTAACGGAACAGATGATGTGGGAGTAATAGTAACTAGTAACTAAAGCTGGAATAGAATTGAAACGTAATAGATAAATGAAAAATTAGTAAAGCTGGAACAGATGAATGTAGTGGAGTAACTAAAGCTGGAACAGATGAATGTAGAGGAGTAACTAGTAACTAGTAACTAAAGCTGGAACAGATGAATGTAGAGGAGTAACTAAAGTAACTAGTAACTAAAGCTGTAACAGATGAATGTAGAGGAGTAACTAAAGTAACTAGTAACTAAAGCTGTAACAGATGAATGTAGCGGAGTAACTAGTAACTAGTAACTAAAGCTGGAACAGATGAATGTAGTGGAGTAACTATAGTAACTAGTAACTAAAGTAACTAGTAACTAAAGCTGTAACAGGTTAATGTAGTGGAGTAAAAAGTCCAATATTTCTTTCTGAAATGTAGCGGAGTAGAAGGAGAAAATGACATGAAAAGAAAAGACTCAAGTAAAGTACAAGTACCTCAACATTTCGTACTGAAGTACAGTACTGGAGTACGTGTACTTAGTTACTTTCCAGCAGTGGCTCCGAGTCCCTGACGGTCTCTGTGGGTTAATGAACAGAAAGGTCTCTGCTGCATGTGTTTAAGATCCTGTCAGTGTTTACCTCTGACTTTGAGGCTGCGCCATCTCCCAGCATGCTCTCTGGCTGGATCTGGATTTACTGTATGAAGAGAAACTGTCTGAAGTCTGACGGGAACTAAAAATACTCCGAGAGCAACCTGACTGTGAAGCGCCGACTCAAACTCTCTGCAGGAACTTACACTTGTGATTACTGACGTTAATCGTGACGTTAATCTGTATCTGAAGACTCTTTTATATAGACCTTAGTGGTCCCCTAATACTGTATCTGAAGTCTCTTTTATATAGACCTTAGTGGTCCCCTAATACTGTATCTGAAGTCTCTTTTATATAGACCTTAGTGGTCCCCTAATACTGTATCTGAAGTCTCTTTTATATAGACCTTAGTGGTCCCCTAATACTGTATCTGAAGTCTCTTTTATATAGACCTTAGTGGTCCCCTAATACTGTATCTGAAGTCTCTTTTATATAGACCTTAGTGGTCCCCTAATACTGTATCTGAAGTCTCTTTTATATAGACCTTTAGTGGTCCCCTAATACTGTATCTGAAGTCTCTTTTATATAGACCTTAGTGGTCCCCTAATACTGTATCTGAAGTCTCTTTTATATAGACCTTAGTGGTCCCCTAATACTGTATCTGAAGTCTTTTATATAGACCTTAGTGGTCCCCTAATACTGTATCTGAAGTCTCTTTTATATAGGCCTTAGTGGTCCCCTAATACTGTATCTGAAGTCTCTTTTATATAGGCCTTAGTGGTCCCCTAATACTGTATCTGAAGTCTCTTTATATAGGCCTTAGTGGTCCCCTAATACTGTATCTGAAGTCTCTTTATAATAGACCTTAGTGGTCCCTAATACTGTATCTGAAGTCTCTTTTATATAGACCTTAGTGGTCCCCTAATACTGTATCTGAAGTCTCTTTATATAGACCTTAGTGGTCCCCCAATACTGTATCTGAAGTCTCTTTTATATAGACCTTAGTGGTCCCTAATACTGTATCTGAAGTCTCTTTTACATAGACCTTAATGGTCCCCTAATACTGTATCTGAAGTCTCTTTTATATAGACCTTAGTGGTCCCCTAATACTGTATCTGAAGTCTCTTTTATATAGACCTTAGTGGTCCCTAATACTGTATCTGAAGTCTCTTTTACATAGACCTTAGTGGTCCCCTAATACTGTATCTGAAGTCTCTTTTATATAGACCTTTAGTGGTCCCCTAATACTGTATCTGAAGTCTCTTTATATAGACCTTAGTGGTCCCCTAATACTGTATCTGAAGTCTCTTTTATATAGACCTTAGTGGTCCCCTAATACTGTATCTGAAGTCTCTTTTATATAGACCTTAGTGGTCCCCTAATACTGTATCTGAAGTCTCTTTTATATAGACCTTAGTGGTCCCCTAATACTGTATCTGAAGTCTCTTTTATATAGACCTTAGTGGTCCCCTAATACTGTATCTGAAGTCTCTTTTATATAGACCTTAGTGGTCCCCTAATACTGTATCTGAAGTCTCTTTTATATAGACCTTAGTGGTCCCCTAATACTGTATCTGAAGTCTCTTTTATATAGACCTTAGTGGTCCCTAATACTGTATCTGAAGTCTCTTTTACATAGACCTTAATGGTCCCCTAATACTGTATCTGAAGTCTCTTTTACATAGACCTTAGTGGTCCCCTAATACTGTATCTGAAGTCTCTTTTATATAGACCTTAGTGGTCCCCTAATACTGTATCTGAAGTCTCTTTTATATAGACCTTAGTGGTCCCCTAATACTGTATCTGAAGTCTCTTTTATATAGACCTTAGTGGTCCCTAATACTGTATCTGAAGTCTCTTTATATAGACCTTAGTGGTCCCCTAATACTGTATCTGAAGTCTCTTTTATATAGACCTTAGTGGTCCCTAATACTGTATCTGAAGTCTCTTTTATATAGACCTTAGTGGTCCCCTAATACTGTATCTGAAGTCTCTTTTATATAGACCTTAGTGGTCCTCTAATACTGTATCTGAAGTCTCTTTTATATAGACCTTAGTGGTCCCTAATACTGTATCTGAAGTCTCTTTTATATAGACCTTAGTGGTCCCTAATACTGTATCTGAAGTCTCTTTTATATAGACCTTAGTGGTCCCTAATACTGTATCTGAAGTCTCTTTTATATAGACCTTAGTGGTCCCCTAATACTGTATCTGAAGTCTCTTTTATATAGACCTTAGTGGTCCCTAATACTGTATCTGAAGTCTCTTTTATATAGACCTTAGTGGTCCCCTAATACTGTATCTGAAGTCTCTTTTATATAGACCTTAGTGGTCCCTAATACTGTATCTGAAGTCTCTTTTGTATAGGCCTTAGTGGTCCCCTAATACTGTATCTGAATATGCTTGCAGCACCCGAGAAGCACCGGACAGAGAGTAGAAATGCTTCGCTTTTCTGAGAATATAGTCCCCAGTTTGTATACGGTTAGAAGATGGCTGTGTGTCATGTGACCTTGTTATTTTAAAGAGTGGACAGAAACTAAATAAAACTACCAAAAGCAGTCTTGGTTCATGTTTCCACTGTTCCAACAATCACCACTCTGGTTTGGTTGAAATAAACCCTTAATTCACCCATTTACATGTGGAGATATGCTGGCTCTATACACGCTAAAAGTCCTGATTATTTACATGGAGTCTGGTGGAGATATGCTGGCTCTATACACGCTAAAAGTCCTGATTATTTACATGGAGTCTGGTGGAGATATGCTGGCTCTATACACGCTAAAAGTCCTGATTATTTACATGGAGTCTGGTGGAGATATGCTGGCTCTATACACGCTAAAAGTCCTGATTATTTACATGGAGTCTGGTGGAGATATGCTGGCTCTATACACGCTAAAAGTCCTGATTATTTACATGGAGTCTGGTGGAAATATGCTGGCTCTATACATGCTAAAAGTCCTGATTATTTACATGGAGTCTGGTGGAGATATGCTGGCTCTATACACGCTAAAAGTCCTGATTATTTACATGGAGTCTGGTGGAGATATGCTGGCTCTATACACGCTAAAAGTCCTGATTATTTACATGGAGTCTGGTGGAGATATGCTGGCTCTATACACGCTAAAAGTCCTGATTATTTACATGGAGTCTGGTGGAGATATGCTGGCTCTATACACGCTAAAAAGTCCTGATTATTTACATGGAGTCTGGTGGAGATATGCTGGCTCTATACACGCTAAAAAGTCCTGATTATTTACATGGAGTCTGGTGGAGATATGCTGGCTCTATACACGCTAAAAGTCCTGATTATTTACATGGAGTCTGGTGGAGATATGCTGGCTCTATACATGCTAAAAGTCCTGATTATTTACATGGAGTCTGGTGGAGATATGCTGGCTCTATAAACGCTAAAAGTCCTGATTATTTACATGGAGTCTGGTGGAGTTTGGTGATGGTGATTTCGGGGCTGTTTCATGTTAAACTAAAATAATAATAATGTATATTTTTATTAAATTACAATGTTTTCACTCTGTTGGTATTACACACAGGTCTGAATTACACATTAGTCCTGTAGGGTTACATTTACAGCTCTGTTCACTGCCGCCATGGTATAGCGTTCTCGCTCAATACTGGACCAACTTCAAAGATTTATGTTCACATTAGTCACTAAGACAACAATGCATGGCAAAATAAGGAGCAGGATGGAAAAAAAACAAAACAAAATGATCCTCTCTCTACACGAGAGAGAAACACAAGAGTCACATTTGGACTCCTGACAGAACAGAGATGAAATGTTTGCAGTCGTCAGCTAAAGATAGTTGAGACTCCCGTATTGATGTTTCGGTGAAAATGTGCAGCGGTACTCTGATTACCTGCAGTAATCACTCAGCTCCGGTGGCAGGCTCTGAGCCCATGATCTAATCATGTGTTCATCCGGCCACGAGGCCGCTGATCTGGACATTTTACTGTCCCTTTAATTGGGTTTGAATCTGATTCAGTGTTTCTGTTCGCGACATGATATATTAACATCTTTGCTAACGTCGCAGCAGAGCTGATTTACTCTAGATTATGGAGAGTAAACTCTGGACACACACACACACACACACACACACACACACACACACACACACACACACACACACACACACACACTTCATTTTCTTCAGAAAGACATAAAAGAAATGCTGAAGGAGACAGGAAGTGACATAATCTCTACAGATCTGAACCTATTATTACTTATAGCCATAGGTTTGTTAAACTGTCAGTGTCTCTGTATATCTGTGTCTCTGGGTTCAAATCGGACCTGTGACGATTTCCTGGATGTCTACCCCTCTCTCTCTCTGTCTGTCTCTCTCTCTCTGTCTGTCTCTCTCTCTCTCTCTCCGTCTCTATGTCTCTCTCTCTCTCTCTCTCTCTCTCTCTCTCTCTCCATCTCTGGCTCTCTCTCTCTCTCCCCCCTTTCTCACCTAGCTGTCCTGTCAAAATAAAAGGTGGAAAAGCCGAAAAAAATAATCTTTAAAAAAGAAAAGGAAAAGGAGCAGCAGAAACTCACCGGCACTTTGAAAGGTGACGAGTTTGGGTTGTCGACGGCGACGCTCTTCTCTGAACTCCCCAGACCGGAGATGCTCCTCCTCCTCGGAGATCTCTCCGAAGACACTTCTGCAGAGACAAAGAGACACAGAGCGTTAGATCAACCACAGAGACACAGAGACAAAGAGACACAGAGCGTTAGATCAACCACAGAGACACAGAGACAAAGAGACACAGAGCGTTAGATCAACCACAGAGACACAGAGACACAGAGACAAAGAGCGTTAGATCAACCACAGAGACACAGAGACACAGAGTCAAAGAGACACAGAGACACAGAGCGTTAGATCAACCACAGAGACACAGAGACACAGAGACGAAGAGACAGAGAGTTAGATCAACCACAGAGACACAGAGACAAAGAGACGAAGAGACAAAGAGACACAGAGACAAAGAGACACAGAGACACAAAGACACAGAGACACAGAGACGAAGAGACAGAGAGTTAGATCAACCACAGAGACACAGAGACAAAGAGACACAGAGACAAAGAGACACAGAGACAAAGAGACACAGAGACACAGAGACACAGAGACACAGAGACGAAGAGACAGAGAGTTAGATCAACCACAGAGACACAGAGACGAAGAGACAGAGAGTTAGATCAACCACAGAGACACAGAGACAAAGAGACGAAGAGACAGAGAGTTAGATCAACCACAGAGACACAGAGACAGAGAGTTAGATCAACCACAGAGACACAGAGACAAAGAGACACAGAGACAAAGAGACACAGAGACAGAGAGTTAGATCAACCACAGAGACAAAGAGACAAAGAGACACAGAGACAAAGAGACACAGAGACAGAGAGTTAGATTAACTACAGCAGGGGGGGTCAAACTCAACTTCACTGAGGGCCACACTGGAAAATGAGAATCACATTAAAAGGGCCAGACACGTTTGACATGATCTTATTCACTCTTATAGCTTTCTCACTAACAGTTTGGTCGACAAAAGCCCTAAAGAAAACTCTCTGGTGCTGTGGCAATTTCTGAGCCTCAAAGTCGGCAAATCTGTCAAATTCTGCTTAGAGTGAGTCGCATAACTGCAGTCTGACTCACATCTAGGCAGGCCATAATCTATTGTAGTAGTAGATAACTTTAGATCACTTTATTGTCCCCCGTGGGGCAGTTGGGTTTGCGGCACAATCGCAAGGCACTTCATGACAAGATATCAGACATATGATACCTACACATAGTCCTTACATCAGACATTTGATACCTACACATAGTCCTTACATCAGACATATGATACCAACAAATAGTCCTTACATCAGACATTTGATACCTACACATAGTCCTTACATCAGACATATGATACCAACAAATAGTCCTTACATCAGACATATGATACCAGCAAATAGACCTTACATCAGACATATGATACCAGCAAATAGTCCTTACATCAGACATATGATACAAACAAATAGTCCTTACATCAGACATATGATACCAGCAAATAGTCCTTACATCAGACAATACGCAAATAGTCCTTACATCAGACATATGATACCAGCAAATAGTCCTTACATCAGACATAATACCAGCAAATAGTTACAGACAATAAACAAATAGTCCTTACATCAGACATATGATACCAGCAAATAGACCTTACATCAGACATATGATACCAGCAAATAGTCCTTACATCAGACATATGATACAAACAAATAGTCCTTACATCAGACATATTATACCAGCAAATAGTCCTTACATCAGACATATGATACCAACAAATAGTCCTTACATATAGACATATGATACCAACAAATAGTCCTTACATCAGACATATGATACCAACACATAGTCCTTACATCAGACATATGATACCAACAAATAGTCCTTACATCAGACATATGATACCAGCAAATAGTCCTTACATCAGACATATGATACCAACAAATAGTCCTTACATATAGACATATGATACCAACAAATAGTCCTTACATCAGACATATGATACCAACAAATAGTCCTTACATCAGACATATGATACCTACACATAGTCCTTACATCAGACATATGATACCAACAAATAGTCCTTACATCAGACATATGATACCAGCAAATAGACCTTACATCAGACATAAAACAACAAATGAATATAACCCAATACAAATAACCAAAGACCATATTAACAAATAGAAGAGAACAAATAGTACACGCATATGATACCCAAATAGCACAAGACATAGAAACACAAAAACCAGACCTATGTACACAAAGTAGAACGCAAATAGCTACAGCATATGATACGCAAATAGTCTTACAACACAAATAGCCTTACATCAGACATATGATACCAACAAATAGTCCTTACATAGACATATGATACCAAAATAGCTTACATCAGACATATGATACCAGCAAATACCTTACTCAGACATATGATACAACAAATAGTCCTTACATCAGACATATGATACCAGCAAAGACCTTACAGACATGATACCAGCAATGACCTTACATCAGACATATGATACCAACAAATAGTCTTACATCAGACATATGATACCAGCAAATAGACCTTACATCGACATTGATACCAGCAAATAGTCCTTACATCAGACATATGATACCAGCAAATAGACTTACATCAGACATATGATACAGCAAATAGCCTTACACAGCATATGATACCAACAAATAGTCCTTACATCAGACATATGATACCAGCAAATAGACCTTACATCAGACATATGATACCAGCAAATAGTCCTTACATCAGACATATGATACCAGCAAATAGTCCTTACATCAGACATATGATACCAACAAATAGTCCTTACATCAGACATATGATACCAGCAAATAGACCTTACATCAGACATATGATACCAGCAAATAGACCTTACATCAGACATATGATACCAACAAATAGTCCTTACATCAGACATATGATACCAGCAAATAGACCTTACATCAGACATATGATACCAGCAAATAGACCTTACATCAGACATATGATACCAACAAATAGTCCTTACATCAGACATATGATACCAGCAAATAGACCTTACATCAGACATATGATACCAGCAAATAGTCCTTACATCAGACATATGATACCAGCAAATAGTCCTTACATCAGACATATGATACCTACACATAGTCCTTACATCAGACATATGATACCAGCAAATAGTCCTTACATCAGACATATGATACCAGCAAATAGTCCTTACATAACATAGATACCAGCAAATAGACCTTACATACTATGATACCAGCAATGACCTACATCAGACATAATAACAAATAGTACATCAGACATATGATACCAGCAAATAGACCTTACATCAGACATATGATACCACAAATAGTTACACAGACATATGATACTACACATAACCTTACATCAGACATATGATACCAGCAAATAGTCCTACATCAGACATATGATACAGCAAATAGTCTTACATAGACTAAGATACCAGCAAATAGCCTTACATCAGACATATGATACCGCAAATAGCCTTACATCAGACATATGATACCAGCAAATAGTCCTTTGATACCAATAGACCTTACATCAGACATATGATACCAGCAAATAGTCCTTACATCAGACATATGATACCAGCAAATAACCTTACATCAGACATATGATAACTAACATAGACCTTACATCAGACATATGATACCAGCAAATAGTCCTTACATCAGACATATGATACCAGCAAATAGCCTTACATCGACATATGATACCAGCAAATAGTCCTTACATCAGCATATGATACCAGCAAATAGCCTTACATCAGACATATGATACCAGCAAATAGTCCTTACATCAGACATATGATACCAGCAAATAGTCCTTACATCAGACATATGATACCAACAAATAGTCCCTACATCAGACATATGATACCAGCAAATAGACCTTACATCAGACATATGATACCAACAAATAGTCCTATAATCAGCATAATGATACCATGAACATCCATCAGACATATGATACCAGCAAATAGACCTTACATCAGACATATGATACCAACAAATAGTCCTTACATCAGACATATGATACCACAAATAGACTTACATCAGACATATGATACCAGCAAATAGTCCTACATCAGACATATGATACCACACATACCACACAGACACAACCACAAATCCCTACACACAACATGATACCACAAATATCCTAAACAACAAGGACCAGAAAATATCCCAACATCGACACAGAGACCACAAATAACCCATACACAACATAATACCAGCAAATGCCTTACATCAGATCAAAGATAACCTACAAACATAGTCTACAAGACATATGATACACAAAATAGTCCTCATCATCAGACATATGATACCAAACAAATATCACATATAGACATTGACCAACAAATATCTACACAGACATAGATAATTAGTAACATATGACAAGAGGGGGGAAGGGGGGAAAAAAGGGGGGGGGGAGGGAAAGGGGGAGGGAGGGGGGGAAGGGGGGGTGAACACAGTATGGGGGTGGTATGAGGTGTGTGTGGTAGGGAACATGGAGGTAGGTGGGTGGGGGTAGGGAGTGTGGGTGAGGTGGTAGGATGTGGGTGGTATGATGTGGTGGTGGTAGGGAGGGTGGGGGGATGGGTGGTGGGTAGGGGGGGGTAGAGTGGGTGGGGGGTATGGTGTGGGTGGTGTATGAACCAGGTAGAGAGGTGACAGGTGGTGGGTAGACGGGAGGAATGGAAACAGGAGAGGAAGGAATGGACGATACTGACAGGATGGAGATGGAGTCGGGGCCGACCGCGCAGCCCCCCGCGGCGGATCTGAACGGAATGTGATTGGTGGAGAGCTAACCAGGAAATGACGAGCGGAATGAGGTGACTAGAGTCTCTCAACATCTGATGAAGATCTTTTAAACTGACCTTTGTTGATCTGAAATGAAGACAGATTCAGACACACACACACACACACACACACAGAGATACACACACACACACACACACACACACACACACACACACACACACACACACACACACACGCAGACAGCCTATTTCTCTCTCCAGATGTTTCCCAGTAACATGTCTCGTAGAACTATTTTATCCCGCTATGAGACTGATTTCAACGAGCCATGACAGTCTGGCTTTGAATTTCCTGGAGAAAATGACCCCATGTGACGAGCAACTGCCGTCCAATCAGCTGCCGGTTTTCATTTTTGGGTACATTTCTCGTGGTCTTTGTACTGGAGACAC
>NC_053122.1:167431-177276 GCF_010015445.1 Perca fluviatilis | reverse complement strand
CCCGTGGTGATGACGACGCCGAATCGAACTGCCGAATCCGACGGACGACGAACCAACTTAACGCCGACAACCGAACTGATTTCCATTTAACGTCGAACTTCAACCGACATTCTTCGAACTTCCACGAATCCGACACTTCAACTTCATTTAACTTTCACTTAACCGCCGATAACGCCGAACGCCGAATTTAACGCCGATAACTTTGATGCCGAACGCCGATTAACCGATTTAACGGAACTGATGCCGAACGTTTAACGCCGAATCCCGTCGATGAGATATTTAACGCCGAATCTGTCGATGCCGAACGCCGAACCCGAATTTAACGCCGAACTTATTTAACTTCGCCGATTTGTCGTGAACTTAATTTTTCGAACGAACTTTCAATTTTATTTATTTTAAACTGACATTTAACCGCCGACATGCCGAACCGACGAACTTCGAATCCCGTCGAATCCTCGACGCCGATTTTCGATCCGACTGACCAATTTATTGCCGAACTTAACTGACCTGCCGATGTCGAACTGATTAACCGACCTGGCTGACCTGAAACGATGATGCCGATGTTGATGACGATTGAACTTAACTTTCGCCGAATTTAATTTGCCGAACTGCCGAATTTTATTTAACGCCGAATTGAATCCTTTCGATGGAATTTATTTATTTTTCGACGAATTTCGATGAATTGATGAATTCGATATTTAACTTTATTTATCGCCGAATTTATCGAATTTCGCCGAACTATTTAATTTTTCGAATCGCCGATTTTTCTTCATTTATCGAACCGACGCCGAATTTCATTTTCCAACCGAACGTCCAAAACCTCTCCAATACTTCTCCAATACCTCTCCAATACTTCTCCAAAACCTCTCCAGAACCCTCCTAGACCTGGTCCAGAACCCTCCTAGACCTGGTCCAGAACCCTCCAGAACACTCCTAGACCTGGTCCAGAACCCTCCTAGACCTGGTCCAGAACCCTCCAGAACCCTCCTAGACCTGGTCCAGAAGACCTCCTAGACCTGGTCCAGAACCCTCCTAGACCTGGTCCAGAAGACCTCCTAGACCTGGTCCAGAAGACCTCCTAGACCTGGTCCAAAAGACCCCGATAACGTTTCACAACTCTAGTCCTAACCTCACGGGAGATAGGGAGCTTTCAGTAGTTGGTATCTCAAATACTTCTCCAATACTTCTCCAATAACTTCTCCAATACTTCTCCAATACTTCTCCAATACTTCTCCAAACTTCTCCAATACTTCTCCAATACCTCTCCAATACTTCTCCAAAACCTCTCCAATACTTCTCCAAAACCTCTCCAATACTTCTCCAAAACCCTACATTTTCAAAACCAAACCATACTAACCCCAACCTCTCCAAACTTTCCAAACCTCTCCAAACCTACTTCCATTCTCCAAACCTTCCAAACTTCTCCAAACCTTCTCCAAAACCTCCACCTTCTCACACAATTTCAAACATCTCCAAACATCTGTTCAAAAACCCCCCAACCCCAAAACCAACCCCCACCCCCCCCCCAACCCCAAACCCCCCCAAACCCCCAAACTCCCCCCTCCCCCCCACCCCCCCACACCCCCCCCAAACCCCAACAACCCAAACACTGGGAGGCGGGGCTTAGGTCTGTTACCCATTAATTTGGACTGCTCCCATTTGATGTTCCTATCATGCTATATACCGTTGGAAAGGGAATGTGATTGGCTACTACTGCCATGATTGACGTGCTGATAGCCAATGAGAGCTTTTTCTAAGATGGCTGCTTAGAGAGATGACGCAGCGTATTGGCGCTCCACAGGTTAAAGAAATGTGTGAAATAAGAAGCAGGAAGCAGCAGCAGTCAGACAGGAAGCAGCAGCAGTCAGACAGGAAGCAGCAGCAGTCAGACAGGAAGCAGCAGCAGTCAGACAGGAAGTGAGACCTTCAGCAGCGGGTCAGCGTGCTCCAGGAACCAGCCGGCGACGGCGTGGCCGGCCTCGTGGTACGCCACGGTCTTCTTCTCCTCCGGCTGCAGCACCTGGGTCTTCTTCTCCAGACCTGGGGGGTCAGAGGTCACACGGGGGGGGGTCAGAGGTCACACGGGGGCCGAGGTACACGGGGGTCAGAGGTCACACGGGGGGTCAGAGGTCACACGGGGGTCAGAGGTCACACAGGGGGTCAGAGGTCACACGGGGGGGGTCAGAGGTCACACGGTGGGGGTCAGAGGTCACACAGGGGGGTCAGAGGTCACACGGGGGGGTCATCTGGAACAGTTTAAAGCCCCAGTGTGTAGCATGTTTAGTTGTCTATTCTCTAAATCTGTGTTCCTGTTCACCATCTCGTCCTCCAGTCTTCCTATTGGCTGGAATGTAACATCAGAGTTATCATGACCTGGAGCTCCATATTCATGTTCATCTACAAATACATTAGAGACATACAGGACACACTGCTCTAACTGTGTGTGTGTGTCTGTGTGTGTGTGTGTGTGTCTGTGTGTGTGTGTGTGTGTCTGTGTGTGTGTGTGTGTGTGTGTGTCTGTGTCTGTGTCTGTGTGTGTCTGTGTCTGTGTCTGTGTGTGTGTGTGTCTGTGTGTGTGTGTGTGTGTGTGTGTGTGTGTTCTAACCCCCGATGACTCTCTCGATGGCCTGTTCAAAGTGTTTCTGGTTGATGGCGTCTGAAAGGTGGCGAGCGGCGATCAGAGCCGCCTCGTTGCAGACGTTAGCAGATATCAAGGGCGGACACAAAAAAAAAAAAACCCCCCGGGGGGGGGGCCCCCCAAAACCCCAAAAAAAAGCCAAAAAAAAAAGGGAAAAAAGGGGCAGCACAGATGTTTGACAGATAGACAGCCTGATGTTCCAGATGTTTGACAGACAGAAAGCCTGATGTTCCAGATGTGAGAGACAGACAGACAGACAGACAGACAGACAGCCTGATGTTCCAGATGTTTGACAGACAGACAGCCTGATGTTCCAGATGTGAGAGACAGACAGACAGACAGACAGACCGACAGCCTGATGTTCCAGATGTTTGACAGACAGAAAGACAGACAGACAAACAGACAGCCTGATGTTCCAGATGTGTGACAGACAGACAGACAGACAGAAAGACAGCCTGATGTTCCAGATGTTTGACAGACAGAAAGACAGACAGACAGACAGACAGACAGACAGCCTGATGTTCCAGATGTGTGACAGACAGACAGACAGACAGCCTGATGTTCCAGATGTTTGACAGACAGACAGACAGACAGCCTGATGTTCCAGATGTGTGACAGACAGACAGACAGACAGATGTTCCAGATGTGTACCTGAGAAGCCAGGTGTGAGGGCGGCCATCTTCCTGGCCAGAGCGTCTTTGTCCAGCTCCGTCTCCAGCTTCAGAGGACGCAGGTGGACTTTAAAGATGGACGCTCGGCCTTTGATGTCCGGAGGACCTGGGACACAAAAAACGCTGAGTCACTCGTCTATCAAACACCTAATTCACCTGTCAAAAACGCTGAGTCACTCGTCTATCAAACACCTACTTCACCCGTCAAAAACGCTGAGTCACTCGTCTATCAAACACCTAATTCACCCGTCAAAAACGCTGAGTCACTCGTCTATCAAACACCTAATTCACTCGTCTATCAAACACCTAATTCACCCGTCAAAAACGCTGAGTCACTCGTCTATCAAACACCTACTTCACCCGTCAAAAACGCTGAGTCACTCGTCTATCAAACACCTAATTCACCCGTCAAAAACGCTGAGTCACTCGTCTATCAAACACCTAATTCACCCGTCAAAAACGCTGAGTCACTCGTCTATCAAACACCTAATTCACCCGTCAAAAACGCTGAGTCACTCGTCTATCAAACACCTAATTCACCTGTCAAAAACGCGAGTCACTCGTCTATCAAACACCTACTTCACCCGTCAAAAACGCTGAGTCACTCGTCTATCAAACACCTAATTCACCCGTCAAAAACGCTGAGTCACTCGTCTATCAAACACCTAATTCACTCGTCTATCAAACACCTACTTCACCCGTCAAAAACGCTGAGTCACTCGTCTATCAAACACCTACTTCACCCGTCAAAAACGCTGAGTCACTCGTCTATCAAACACCTAATTCACCCGTCAAAAACGCTGAGTCACTCGTCTATCAAACACCTAATTCACCCGTCAAAAACGCTGAGTCACTCGTCTATCAAACACCTAATTCACCCGTCAAAAACGCTGAGTCACTCCTCTATCAAACACCTAATTCACCCGTCTATCAAACACCTAATTCACCCGTCAAAAACGCTGAGTCACTCGTCTATCAAACACCTAATTCACCCGTCAAAAACGCTGAGTCGCTCCTCTATCAAACACCTAATTCACCCGTCAAAAACGCTGAGTCGCTCCTCTATCAAACACCTAATTCACCCGTCAAAAACGCTGAGTCGCTCCTCTATCAAACACCTAATTCACCCGTCAAAAACGCTGAGTCGCTCCTCTATCAAACACCTAATTCACCCGTCAAAAACGCTGAGTCACTCGTCTATCAAACACCTAATTCATATAGGCTCCATTTACCTGCGGTGTCCCCCAAGGTTCCGTCTTAGGCCCCATTTTATTTTATTTGTATATGCTGCCCCTGGCCTCCATTTTTGAAAGGCACGAGGTCTCCTTTCACTGTTATGCAGACGACATTCATATATGCTATATAAGATATATTCATATCTTATATGCCCCTGAACGTAAAAAATCTGCAGCCCCTGTTTGATTGTATGAAAGACATTAAAACATGGATGAATTTAAACTTTCTAAATTTAAATGGAGAAAAGACAGAGCTCATAGTATTTGGAAACCCTAAACCTCTTGATTTAAATTATCTTGGCCCCTTGGCTTCGAACAGTCGTTCAACTGTGAGGAGTCTTGGTGTTGTGTTAGATAGTGCATTTAAGCTTGATAAACAAATATCCGCCACTGTCAGATCATGTTTTTTCCAGTTGAGAACTATAGCCAAGGTAAAGGCATATCTCCATCCTAAAGATCTGGAAAGGGTGATAAATGCCCTTATAACCTCTCGCCTTGACTACTGTAACTCGTTGTACGTGGGCTTAGATAAGTCATCGCTTCAGCGTTTGCAGTTAGTCCAAAATGCGGCTGCACGTCTCTTGACAGGAAAGAGGAAGAGGGACCATATCACACCTGTGTTGCGTCACCTCCACTGGCTCCCTGTTCATTATAGGATCGATTTTAAAATTTTACTACTGACTTTTAAATGCTTAAATGGCCTGGCTCCATTATATTTAACAGAGCTTCTGCACGCTCATATCCCGGCTAGAGTGCTAAGATCCGCTAATCTCCTCCTCTTGGATGTACCGAGAAGCAGACTAAAAACCAGAGGTGATCGAGCCTTCAGTGTAGCTGCCCCTAACTTGTGGAACAACTTGCCAGTCCATATCAGAACCTGCCAAACTCTGGAATGCTTTAAATCATTGTTAAAAACTCATTACTTTTCTTTGGCTTTTCCTTCGAGTTAGGTTTGTTATTTCCTGGTAATTTTAAGTTTATTTTAATTTCACTATACCTCGTATACTGTATATTACACATGTTTTATTGTTGTATAAAATGTATGAGCAGTAATTTGTTGTTGTTGTTTTAACCTGTGAAGCACCTTGGTCAACCATGGTTGTTTTTAAGCGTGCTATATATAAATAAATTGATTGATTGATTGATATAGGTGTGTGTGTCTGTGTGTGTGTGTGTCTGTGTGTGTGTCTGTGTGTGCCTGTGTGTGTGTGTCTCTGTGTATGTGTGTGTCTGTGTATGTGTGTATGTGTGTGTGTGTCTCTGTGTGTGTGTGTGTGTGTGTGTGTGTGTCTGTGTGTGTGTGTGTCTGTGTGTGTGTGTGTCTGTGTGTGTGTCTGTGTGTGCCTGTGTGTGTGTGTCTCTGTGTATGTGTGTGTCTGTGTATGTGTGTGTGTGTGTATGTGTGTGTGTGTCTCTGTGTGTGTGTATGTGTGTGTGTGTCTCTGTGTGTGTGTGTCTCTGTGTGTGTGTGTGTCTGTGTGTGTCTCTGTCCTCACCGATATAAATCTGCCTGTCGAAGCGTCCCGGTCTCATCAGCGCCGGGTCCAGGATGTCCGGCCGGTTGGTTCCCGCCAGAACGACCACGTTGGTGGCCGTGTTGAACCCTGATGATGATACAGTATTAGGGGACCACTAAGGTCTATATAAAGAGACTTCAGATACAGTATTAGGGGACCACTAAGGTCTATATAAAAGAGACTTCAGATACAGTATTAGGGGACCACTAAGGTCTATATAAAAGAGACTTCAGATACAGTATTAGGGGACCACTAAGGTCTATATAAAAGAGACTTCAGATACAGTATTAGGGGACCACTAAGGTCTATATAAAAGAGACTTCAGATACAGTATTAGGGGACCACTAAGGTCTATATAAAAGAGACTTCAGATACAGTATTAAGGGGACCACTAAGGTCTATATAAAAGAGACTTCAGATACAGTATTAGGGGACCACTAAGGTCTATATAAAAGAGACTTCAGATACAGTATTAGGGGACCACTAAGGTCTATATAAAAGAGACCTCAGATACAGTAATAGGGGACCACTAAGGTCTATATAAAAGAGACTTCAGATACAGTATTAGGGGACCACTAAGGTCTATATAAAAGAGACTTCAGATACAGTATTAGGGGACCACTAAGGTCTATATAAAAGAGACCTCAGATACAGTATTAGGGGACCACTAAGGTCTATATAAAAGAGACCTCAGATACAGTATTAGGGGACCACTAAGGTCTATATAAAAGAGACTTCAGATACAGTATTAGGGGACCACTAAGGTCTATATAAAAGAGACTTCAGATACAGTATTAGGGGACCACTAAGGTCTATATAAAAGAGACTTCAGATACAGTATTAAGGGGACCACTAAGGCCTATATAAAAGAGACTTCAGATACAGTATTAGGGGACCACTAAGGTCTATATAAAAGAGACTTCAGATACAGTATTAAGGGGACCACTAAGGTCTATATAAAAGAGACTTCAGATACAGTATTAGGGGACCACTAAGGTCTATATAAAAGAGACTTCAGATACAGTATTAGGGGACCACTAAGGCCTATATAAAAGAGACTTCAGATACAGTATTAGGGGACCACTAAGGTCTATATAAAAGAGACTTCAGATACAGTATTAGGGGACCACTAAGGTCTATATAAAAGAGACTTCAGATACAGTATTAGGGGACCACTAAGGTCTATATAAAGAGACTTCAGATACAGTATTAGGGGACCACTAAGGTCTATATAAAAGAGACTTCAGATACAGTATTAGGGGACCACTAAGGCCTATATAAAAGAGACTTCAGATACAGTATTAGGGGACCACTAAGGTCTATATAAAGAGACTTCAGATACAGTATTAGGGGACCACTAAGGTCTATATAAAAGAGACTTCAGATACAGTATTAGGGGACCACTAAGGTCTATATAAAAGAGACTTCAGATACAGTATTAGGGGACCACTAAGGCCTATATAAAAGAGACTTCAGATACAGTATTAGGGGACCACTAAGGTCTATATAAAGAGACTTCAGATACAGTATTAGGGGACCACTAAGGCCTATATAAAAGAGACTTCAGATCCAGTATTAGGGGACCACTAAGGTCTATATAAAAGAGACTTCAGATACAGTATTAGGGGACCACTAAGGTCTATATAAAAGAGACTTCAGATACAGTATTAGGGGACCACTAAGGTCTATATAAAAGAGACTTCAGATACAGTATTAGGGACCACTAAGGTCTTATATAAAAGAGACTTCAGATACAGTATTAGGGACCACTAAGGCCTATATAAAAGAGACTTCAGATACAGTATTAGGGGACCACTAAGGTCTATATAAAGAGACTTCAGATACAGTATTAGGGGACCACTAAGGTCTATATAAAGAGACTTCAGATACAGTATTAGGGGACCACTAAGGTCTATATAAAAGAGACTTCAGATACAGTATTAGGGGGACCACTAAGGTCTATATAAAGAGACTTCAGATACAGTATTAGGGGACCACTAATTTTAACTAAGTCTATATAAAAGAGACTTCAGATACAGTATTAGGGGACCACTAAGGCCTATATAAAAGAGACTTCAGATACAGTATTAGGGGACCACTAAGGTCTATATAAAAGAGACTTCAGATACAGTATTAGGGGACCACTAAGGCCCTGTGTTATATTTCCCATGATGCCCCTGTGTTATATTTCCCATGATGCCCCTGTGTTATATTTCCCATGATGCCCCTGTGTTGTATTTCCCATGATGCCCCTGTGTTATATTTCCCATGATGCCCCTGTGTTGTATTTCCCATGATGCCCCTGTGTTGTATTTCCCATGATGCCCCTGTGGTACCGTCCATCTCCACCAGCAGCTGGTTCAGCGTGTTCTCCTGCTCGCTCTGCCCTCCGAAGTTTCCTCGTCCTCGTTTGCGTCCGACGGCGTCGATCTCGTCGATGAAGAGGATGCAGGGAGCGTTCTTCCTCGCCATGACGAACAGGTCCCTCACCTGGAACACACAGGAAGTGACATCATTAAGGTCGGTCCACTCTGACCCCATCCCAGCCGGGGACGGCTTTGATACACGTTTAATTCCTGTCCAAAACCTCAGAACCCTGACCCTGTCCAGTTGGGTCTGGGAGCTCCCCATTGGTCAGGGCTCAATCCGAGAGGCGGGACAAACGGTTGTCTTTCTAATTCCCTCTGCACCAATAGGATAGCTCTCCAACCAATCAGAGCAAGGCTAGCTGGTAGATTAAACTTTAAACTCTGAACACATCTTCCTTTTTAAAGAATGACTTCAGAGCCGTTCTTTGTTCTTTTCTCAAAGAGAAGCTGAACTCCAAGTCTTCAGAAGACCATAAGCCCCGCCCACCGGCTCTATACACCATGTGATTGGCCGGACCAGAGTCGGATAAGTTAAGAATCTCCGGTGAGTAGAACAGGAGGGAAACTACGTGCTAGCACGCCACCTTAGTTTGATTAAAACCAGAGGGATAAGCTATTCTAATAATTGTGTACTATGTGGTCTGACTATAAGAAAAAGAGGCTCAAGGTGGCATATGATGATGTCATGAGGCTGCTGCTCCGGGTCCTATTTCTGTTATGTCCTGTGACAATCTAATAAAAACCAGTCGGAGATGATATGGTTGATTATGGTTCAGTTTTTATGCTCCACATCTTTGGAACAAACTCCCAGAAACCTGCAGGTCCGCTGCAACTCTCAGTTCTTTTAAATCTAAGCTAAAGACCTATTTTTTGATGTTGCTTTTCTTTAAATAATCGATTTTATTAACTTTAATTTCTTATACTGCACTGTAACTTTTATTCTTATACTGCCCTATCAATTTTATTCTTGTCTTTTAATGTTTTTAATTTGTTTATTAATGTTTTTAAATTGTTTTTAATTGTCTTCTAACTGCTCTTTAATGTTTTATGTAAAGCACTTTGAATTGCCCTGTTGCTGAAATGTGCTCTACAAATAAAGCTGCCTTGCCTTATCTTTGGTAATCTACCGTTGCAATTTAAGATTTATTTATTTGATTAAGACATGTATTTTGATTAGGACAATGCACATTAATCAACATTTCTGTAAATACGGCCGTATTAGCCAGTCGGCTAATTTCCAACCGTAGTCCTGGTGTGCGTGTCTTCATGGTGGGGAGAAACCGGAGCGCCCGGAGGAAACCCACGCCAGCACGGGGAGAGCACTGGCGTGGCAGTTTTGCGATGAAGCAGCAGAGTTGGTGATATTCGTGGGGAGGAGAGAATATAAGCCCATTCAGAGTCTGTATGAGCAAGCA
>NC_053122.1:154931-162431 GCF_010015445.1 Perca fluviatilis | reverse complement strand
AAGCAAGATGGAGTTAATCGAATATGGGAATTCAAAAGCCAAGATTAGATTCAAAGAAATGATAAGGGATTCAAAGCCCAGATGGAAGGATTATAATATTTTTCATTTGATCTCTGTTCTCTTTGGACTTTCAGTTTGAATTATGAATGAATACTTCCTCCAGAGATCACATGGCCTGTTGTTACTACCCTTCACTACCCCTTTACAGTAAATAAATACATAAACAAATACAAATCTTAAAGTCAACTTCATAAAGTCACTTTATTTGCATTCGTTTGGTTCCCGATCAAGATACTCTGATAAGAACTGCTTCCCTTCTTAATATGGACTTAAAAACTGTAGTATATGTGTATATATATATGTGTATATATGTGTGTATATGTACTGTAGTACCTTGGGTATCTTGGCCCCCAGGTCCTGGTACTGATTGGGTAGTATATGTGTATATATATGTGTATATATATGTATATATGTGTGTATATGTACTGTAGTACCTTGGGTATCTTGCCCCAGGTCGGGTATGTGTGGTATATATATGTATATATTATATAAGTACTGTAGTACCTTGTATCTTGCCCCAGGTCCTGGTACTGTTTGGGTAGTATATGTGTATATATATGTAGTATGTATTGGAATTACCTTGGGTATCTTGGCCCCAGGTCCTGGTACTGTTTGGGTAGTATATGTGTATATATATATGTATTATAAGTACTGTAGTACCTTGGGTACTCTTGGCCCCGGTCCTGGTACTGTTTGGGTAGTATATGTGTATATATATATGTGTGTATAAGTACTGTAGTACCTTGGGTATCTTGGCCCCCAGGTCCTGGTACTGTTTGGGTAGTATATGTGTATATATATGTGTGTATAAGTACTGTAGTACCTTGGGTATCTTGGCCCCCAGGTCCTGGTACTGTTTGGGTAGTATATGTGTATATATGTGTATATATATGTGTGTATAAGTACTGTAGTACCTTGGGTATCTTGGCCCCCAGGTCCTGGTACTGTTTGGGTAGTATATGTGTATATATATGTATATATGTGTGTATATGTACTGTAGTACCTTGGGTATCTTGGCCCCAAGTTCGGTACTGTTTGGGTAGTATATGTGTATATATATGTGTGTATAAGTACTGTAGTACCTTGGGTATCTTGGCCCTAGGTTGTACTGTTTGGATATATGTGTATATATATGTGTATATATATGTGTGTATATGTACTGTAGTACCTTGGTTATCTTGGCCCCCAGGCGGTACTGTTTGGGTAGTATATGTGTATATATATGTGTATAAAGTACTGTAGTACCTTGGGTATCTTGGCCCCCAGGTCCTGGTACTGTTTGGGTAGTATATGTGTATATAATTATGTTGTATAAGTACTGTAGTACGGTATCTTGGCCCAGGTTAAATTGTGGTTATATGTGTATATATATTGTGTGTATAAGTACTGTAGTACCTTGGGTATCTTCCCCAGGTCCTGGTACTGTTTGGGTAGTATATGTGTATATATATGTGTATATATATGTATATATATGTGTGTATATGTACTGTATTACCTTGGTATTTGCCGGTCCTGGTACTGTTTGGGTAGTGTATGTGTGTATATATATTGTGTGTATAAATGTACTGTAGTACCTTGGGTATCTTGGCCCCCAGGTCCTGGTACTGTTTGGGTAGTATATGTGTATATATGTGTATATATATGTGTGTATAAGTACTGTAGTACCTTGGGTATCTTGGCCCCCAGGTCCTGGTACTGTTTGGGTAGTATATGTGTATATATATATGTGTGTATAAGTACTGTAGTACCTTGGGTATCTTGGCCCCCAGGTCCTGGTACTGTTTGGGTAGTATATGTGTATATATATGTGTGTATAAGTACTGTAGTACCTTGGGTATCTTGGCCCCCAGGTCCTGGTACTGTTTGGGTAGTATATGTGTATATATGTGTGTATATATGTGTGTATAAGTACTGTAGTACCTTGGGTATCTTGGCCCCCAGGTCCTACGTACTGTTTGGGTAGTAATATATGTGTATATATATGTGTGTATAAGTACTGTAGTACCTTGGGTATCTTGGCCCCAGGTCCTGGTACTGTTTGGGTAGTATATGTGTATATATATATGTGTGTATAAGTACTGTAGTACCTTGGGTATCTTGGCCCCCAGGTCCTGGTACTGTTTGGGTAGTATATGTGTATATATATGTGTGTATAAGTACTGTAGTACCTTGGGTATCTTGGCCCCCAGGTCCTGGTACTGTTTGGGTAGTATATGTGTATATATATATGTGTGTATAAGTACTGTAGTACCTTGGGTATCTTGGCCCCCAGGTCCTGGTACTGTTTGGGTAGTATATGTGTATATATATGTGTGTATAAGTACTGTAGTACCTTGGGTATCTTGGCCCCCAGGTCCTGGTAACTGTTTGGTAGTATATGTGTATATATTGTATATATATGTGTGTATAAGTACTGTAGTACCTTGGTATCTTCATTGGGTCCTGGTACTGTTTGGGTAGTATATGTGTATATATATGTATATAATATATATATATGTATGTATAAGTACTGTAGTACCTTGGGTATCTTGGCCGGCTGGGTCCTGGTACTGTTTGGGTAGTATATGTGTTATATATATGTGTGTATATGTACTGTAGTACCTTGGGTATCTTGGCCCCCAGGTCCTGGTACTGTTTGGGTAGTATATGTGTATATATATATGTGTGTATAAGTACTGTAGTACCTTGGGTATCTTGGCCCCCAGGTCCTGGTACTGTTTGGGTAGTATATGTGTATATATATGTATATATATGTGTGTATATGTACTGTAGTACCTTGGGTATCTTGGCCCCCAGGTCCTGGTACTGTTTGGGTAGTATATGTGTATATATATATGTGTGTAAATGTACTGTAGTACCTTGGTTTATCTGCCCCCAGGTCCTGGTACTGTTTGGGTAGTATATGTGTATATATATGTGTGTATAAGTACTGTAGTACCTTGGGTATCTTGGCCCCCAGGTCCTGGTACTGTTTGGGTAGTATATGTGTATATATATGTGTGTATAAGTACTGTAGTACCTTGGGTATCTTGGCCCCCAGGTCCTGGTACTGTTTGGGTAGTATATGTGTATATATATGTGTGTATAAGTACTGTAGTACCTTGGGTATCTTGGCCCCCAGGTCCTGGTACTGTTTGGGTAGTATATGTGTATATATATGTGTGTATATGTACTGTAGTACCTTGGGTATCTTGAGGTCCTGGTACTGTTTGGGGAGTATATGTGTGTATATATGTGTGTGTATAAGTACTGTGTACCTTGGGTATCTTGGCCCCCAGGTCCTGGTACTGTTTGGGTAGTATATGTGTATATATATATGTGTGTATAAGTACTGTAGTACCTTGGGTATCTTTTCCCAGGTCCTGGTACTGTTTGGGTAGTATATGTGTATATATATGTGTGTATAAGTACTGTATATTTTACCGGGTATCTTGGCATTTGGGTCCTGGTACTGTTTGGGTAGTATATGTGTATATATATGTGTGTATAAGTACTGTAGTACCTTGGGTATCTTGGCCCCCAGGTCCTGGTACTGTTTGGGGTTCTTCAGGAAGTTGACGAACTCCATGATCTCCATCTTGGCCTCCTCGCAGCCCGCCACGTCTTTGAACTTCACGTCTATCTCGTCCTTCAGGATCTTCGCCGTCGTCTCGGAGACGCTGAACAGCCCCCCCATGCCGCGGCCGGGCCGCCCCCCAGGCCCCGCCCCCCCGCGACGCAGCATCACCAGCAGGAAGCCAATGATCAGCACCGTGGGGAGCATGCTCAGTAGGAACGTCCTGGAGACACACAGAGAGATACACACACAGAGAAACACACACACACACACACACACACACACACACACACACAGAGACACAGAGAGACACACACAGACACACACACACACACACACACACACACACACAGAGACACAGAGAGACACACACACAGAGACACACACACACAGACACACACACACAAAGACAAAGACACACACACAGACACACACACACAGAGACAGAGAGAGAACACACACAGACACACACACACACACACACACACACACACACACACACACAGACACACACACACACAGAGACACACACACACACACACAGACACACACACACACACAAGACACACACACACAGAGACACACACACACAGACACACGACACACACACACACACACAGATCCACCTGGGGCCACACAGGGGAAAAAAACTGGCTACACCTAGACCACACTTTTTTATTCCACACACACACACACACACACGGGGACACATCCACACACACAGGGACTGGCCGGGGCTGGGATCTGGATTCACAGGGACACACAGGGATCTGGATCACAACACTGGTTTCACACTGCTCCATTCTTCCCTCCGTTATTACATTGAGATCTCATTGGGTCATTAGGGTTGGCTCTGGGATCGTTAGTCCAATTCCATTCCTCCTGCTGTGTTCGCTCTGTGCCATATGTTTTTTCCTCCTTCGTTTGTGTGGATCATTGTTGTTCTGTGCTCCACCTTTCCACTTATCTTACTGGCTGGGGCTCACTGTTTCCTTCACTTTTTGGCTTGCATTCCTTCCGCCGTCTCCATCTGTGCCACGCTTGGCCTCCCCCCGCCTTCTCTTTCCCCCCGACACACCGGGCTGTCCGACCAGGCACATGTGCCTGGGGCTGGCGTCGTACGCTCGGGCGGGCCTCCTGCCTCGGCTGTCTCTCTGTTGATCGGACCTCGCTGTGCCCGGGCCGTTCCTCAACTGTGTGTAGTGCTGTGTGGCTTATATGTGTGTATGCTACGTGGTGCGTGTGCATGTGTGTATGCGGTTGTGTGTAGTAGGGCGTACGGTAGGTGTGTGTGGGGGGGTAGTGTAGTGTGTGTAGTGTGTATGTAGTGTGTGTGTGGTGTAGCTGTGATGTACGTGTGTAGTGTGTAGTGTGTGTGTGTGTGTGTGTGGGCTGCCATCCCCGGTCCCCTGTGGGCCTGGGTTTGGTGCTGGTCCTGCATTTCATCGTTATCGTCCACTGTTCCTGTGGCTTCGTCCTCCACCGTCCTCTCCCTCTCTCCTCTCCGCTCCTGTGTCCTCGTCCATCTCTCCTCCTCCACCTCCTCTCTCTGGACTCTTCTCTCTCTCCTGGGTCTCTCTCCCTCCTCTCTCCCTCTCTCCCTCTTCGTCCTCTCCTCTCTCCCTCTCTCCCTCTCCCTCTCTCTCCCTCTCTCTCCCTCTCTCCCCTCCTCCCTCCCTCTCTCCCTCCCTCCCTCCCTCCCTCTCCCCCTCCCCTCCCTCTCCTCCCCTCTTATATATATATATTTTTCTCTCTCCCTCCCTCCCTCTGTCCTCTCCTCTCTCTCATCGTCCTCTCCCCTCTGTCTCTCTCTCTCTCCTCTCTCCCTCTCTCCCTCTCTCCCCTCCTCCCTCTCTCTCTCTCTCTCTCTCTCCTCTCTCTCTCTCTCTCTCTCCCTCTCGTCCTCTCTCTCTCCCTCCCTCCTCTCTCCCCCCTCCTCCTCCTCCCTCCTCCTCCTCTCTCTCTCCTCTCTCCTCCTAGTCCTCTCCTCTCTCTCTCTCGTCCTCTCCTCTCTTCTCTCTCTCTCTCCTCTCTCTCCTCTCCTCTCTCCTCCTCCTCTCTCTCTCTCTCTCTCTCTCCTCTCTCTCTCTCTCTCTCTCTCCTCTCTCCTCTCTCTCTCCTCCCTCTCTCTCCCTCTAGTCCTCTCTCCTCTCTGCGTCCTCCTCTCTCCCTCTCTCTCCCCCTCCCTCCTCCCTCCCTCCCTCCCCTGTGCTCACCACTCCTCTGGTCAGGTAGTTGTTGACGAAGTCCTTCCAGGTGACTTCTCGTCCTCCGTCCCTGAAGAAGAGGTAATATGTGACGGTGGTCCAGAAAGCTGCTCCGCTCAGCAGGTACATCCTGAACTCCTTATCGTCCCAGGGGACATCTCCCTGAAACACACGGGCAGGACAGGCTTTACCCTAAACACACCTGAGGAGCAGGGCTGCTCCTCTTAGTGGATCAGGGGACTAATCGGTGGTTCTGGTCTTAGTCAGCTTAGATCTCTGTAGTCCATTAGTCAGGTCTGATGTTTTCATGCTGAATGACTTATTACCAAGAAACGTACGAGCTCATCTCTGGTAAACACAAGAATTAAAGTGGTGCTTTAACAGGGCTCTTAGTGGGGTGGAAACTGTGTCAGGTCACTGCTGTGTTACTGTGTCAGGTCACTGCTGTGTTCCTGTGTCAGGTCACTGCTGTGGTGTCCGGCTGATCTGTTGTCGTATGCTATTGTTGCTGGTCACTGCTGTGTTCCTGTGTCAGGTCACTGCTGTGTTCCTGTGTCAGGTCACTGTGTGTGTACTGTCGGGTCACTGCTGTGTTCCTGTGTCAGGTCACTGCTGTGTTACTGTGTCAGGTCACTGCTGTGTTACTGTGGGTCCACTGCTGTGTTACTGTGTCGGTCACTGCTGTGTTCCTGTGTCAGGTCACTGCATGTGTTCCTGTGTCAGGTCACTGCTGTGTTCCTGTGTCAGGTCACTGCTGTGTTACTGTGTCGGTCACTGCTGTGTTACTGTGTCAGGTCACTGCTGTGTTACTGTGTCGGGTCACTGCTGTGTTACTGTGTCAGGTCACTGCTGTGTTCCTGTGTCAGGTCACTGCTGTGTTCCTGTGTCAGGTCACTGCTGTGTTCCTGTGTCAGAGTCACTACTGTGTTCCGTGTCAGGTCCTTGCTGTGTTCCTGTGTCGGGTCACTGCTGTGTTCTGTGTGTCGGTCACTGCTGTGTTCCTGTGTCGGTCACCTGCTGTGTTCCTGTGTCAGGTCACTGCGTGTTCCTGTGTCAGGTCACTGCTGTGTTCCTGTGTCAGTCACTGCTGTGTTACTGTGTCAGGTCACTGCTGTGTTCCTGTGTCAGGTCACTGCTGTGTTCCTGTGTCAGGTCACTGCTGTGTTACTGTGTCAGGTCACTGCTGTGTTCCTGTGTCGGGTCACTGCTGTGTTCCTGTGTCGGGTCACTGCTGTGTTCCTGTGTCGGGTCACTGCTGTGTTACTGTGTCAGGTCACTGCTGTGTTCCTGTGTCAGGTCACTGCTGTGTTCCTGTGTCAGGTCACTGCTGTGTTACTGTGTCAGGTCACTGCTGTGTTACTGTGTCGGGTCACTGCTGTGTTCCTGTGTCGGGTCACTGCTGTGTTCCTGTGTCGGTCACTGCTGTGTTCCTGTGTCAGGTCACTGCTGTGTTCCTGTGTCAGGTCACTGCTGTGTTACTGTGTCAGGTCACTGCTGTGTTCCTGTGTCAGGTCACTGCTGTGTTCCTGTGTCAGGTCACTGCTGTGTTACTGTGTCAGGTCACTGCTGTGTTCCTGTGTCAGGTCACTGCTGTGTTACTGTGTCGGGTCACTGCTGTGTTACTGTGTCGGGTCACTGCTGTGTTCCTGTGTCGGGTCACTGCTGTGTTACTGTGTC
>NC_053122.1:134931-144931 GCF_010015445.1 Perca fluviatilis | reverse complement strand
GTTACTGAGCTATGAGGTAACCACACAGTTCACCCGGTTATAACCGGGTTATAACCGGGATAGTTACTCGGTTAATAAGCAGGTTATACGACTGAAAGAAGGACACACTGACGCCAACATGCTAACAGATCAGCTAACTGTAGCTAAGCATACAGTCACGGCTATGAGTCACGGCTAGCGGGTTTAGCGTGTAGCCTCCGTTAGCTTGTTTTAGTTGAGTCTATCTCTGGAGCTTCTGTTGTGGTTCAATCCCCGGACATGCTACAGGCAGCCGGCCGGCTAACTGCTAACTGACAGCCAACCTGCTAACTGACAGTATCTGCTAACTGACAGTATCTGCTAACTGACAGTATCTGCTAACTGACAGTAACTGCTAACAGACAGTATCTGCTAACTGACAGCCAACCTGCTAACTGACAGTATCTGCCAACTGACAGTATCTGCTAACAGACAATATCTGCTAACTGACAGTATCTGCTAACAGACAGTAACTGCTAACAGACAGTATCTGCTAAATGACAGTATCTGCTAACTGACAGTAACTGCTAACTGACAGTATCTGCTAACTGACAGTAACTGCTAACAGACAGTATCTGCTAACTGACAGTAACTGCTAACTGACAGTAACTGCTAACTGACAGTAACTGCTAACTGACAGTATCTGCTAACTGACAGCCAACCTGCTAACTGACAGTATCTGCTAACAGACAGTATCTGCTAACAGACAGTATCTGCTAACTGACAGCCAACCTGCTAACTGACAGTAACTGCTAACTGACAGTAACTGCTAACAGACAGTAACTGCTAACTGACAGTATCTGCTAACAGACAGTATCTGCTAACTGACAGTATCTGCTAACTGACAGTATCTGCTAACAGACAGTAACTGCTAACTGACAGCCAACCTGCTAACAGACAGTATCTGCTAACAGACAGTAACTGCTAACAGACAGTAACTGCTAACAGACAGTAACTGCTAACAGACAGTATCTGCTAACTGACAGTAACTGCTAACAGACAGTATCTGCTAACAGACAGTATCTGCTAACAGACAGTATCTGCTAACTGACAGTAACTGCTAACTGACAGTATCTGCTAACAGACAGTATCTGCTAACAGACAGTAACTGCTAACTGACAGTATCTGCTAACAGACATTAACTGCTAACTGACAGTATCTGCTAACAGACAGTATCTGCTAACAGACAGTAACTGCTAACTGACAGTATCTGCTAACAGACAGTAACTGCTAACAGACAGTATCTGCTAACTGACAGTATCTGCTAACTGACAGTATCTGCTAACTGACAGTATCTGCTAACAGACAGTATCTGCTAACAGACAGTATCTGCTAACTGACAGTAACTGCTAACTGACAGTATCTGCTAACAGACAGTATCTGCTAACTGACAGTAACTGCTAACAGACAGTATCTGCTAACAGACAGTATCTGCTAACAGACAGTATCTGCTAACTGACAGTAACTGCTAACTGACAGTATCTGCTAACTGACAGTATCTGCTAACTGACAGTAACTGCTAACTGACAGTATCTGCTAACAGACAGTATCTGCTAACTGACAGCCAACCTGCTAACTGACAGTAACTGCTAACTGACAGTAACTGCTAACAGACAGTAACTGCTAACTGACAGTATCTGCTAACAGACAGTATCTGCTAACTGACAGTATCTGCTAACAGACAGTATCTGCTAACTGACAGCCGACCTGCTAACAGACAGTATCTGCTAACAGACAGTATCTGCTAACAGACAGTATCTGCTAACAGACAGTAACTGCTAACTGACAGTATCTGCTAACAGACAGTAACTGCTAACAGACAGCCAACCTGCTAACAGACAGTATCTGCTAACAGACAGTATCTGCTAACAGACAGTAACTGCTAACTGACAGTATCTGCTAACAGACAGTATCTGCTAACAGACAGTATCTGCTAACAGACAGTATCTGCTAACAGACAGTAAATGCTAACTGACAGCCAACCTGCTAACAGACAGTATCTGCTAACAGACAGTAACTGCTAACAGACAGTATCTGCTAACTGACAGTATCTGCTAACAGACAGTATCTGCTAACAGACAGTATCTGCTAACAGACAGTAACTGCTAACAGACAGTATCTGCTAACAGACAGTAACTGCTAACTGACAGCCAACCTGCTAACTGACAGTAACTGCTAACTGACAGTAACTGCTAACAGACAGTATCTGCTAACTGACAGTAACTGCTAACTGACAGTAACTGCTAACTGACAGTATCTGCTAACTGACAGTAACTGCTAACTGACAGTAACTGCTAACAGACAGTATCTGCTAACTGACAGTATCTGCTAACTGACAGTAACTGCTAACTGACAGTAACTGCTAACTGACAGTATCTGCTAACTGACAGTATCTGCTAACTGACAGCCAACCTGCTAACTGACAGTAACTGCTAACTGACAGCCAACCTGCTAACTGACAGTAGCTAACGGACAGATACTGTCTGCTAACAGACAGTATCTGCTAACAGACAGTATCTGCTAACAGACAGTAACTGCTAACAGACAGTATCTGCTAACTGACAGTAACTGCTAACGGAGAGCCGGCAGAGATGCAGTCAGTTAGTTCATTACAAAGACATTATGGGATGGATCCCTACAGAGATAGACCTTTTAGTTAAAGAGTAAGATCCTTTTAGTTTAACATGAAACAGCCCCGAAATCACCATCACCAAACTCCACCAGACTCCATGTAAATAATCAGGACTTTTATCATCGTAAAACACATTTCATTCAAAGTGGACAGAAACTAAATAAAACTACCAAAAGCTGTCTTGGTTCATCTTTCCACTGTTCCAACAATCATCACTCTGGTTTGGTTGAAATAAACCCTTAAAATGCTGGCTCTATACACGCTAAAAGTCCTGATTATTTACATGGAGTCTGGTGGAGATATGCTGACTATACACGCTAAAAGTCCTGATTATTTACATGGAGTCTGGTGGAGATATGCTACGGCTCTATACGCTAAAAGTCCTGATTATTTACATGGAGTCTGGTGGAGATATGCTGGCTCTATACACACTAAAAGTCCTGATTATTTACATGGAGTCTGGTGGAGATATGCTGGCTCTATACACGCTAAAAGTCCTGATTATTTACATGGAAAACATATATAAAAAAAAATATATATAAAAAAAAAAATTTTAATCTTAAAAATAACATTATTTACAAAACAAAATTTAAATAAATAAAACAAAAAAAAAAAAAAAAAAAAAAAAAAAAAAAAGTCTGGTGGAGATATGCTGGCTCTATACACACTAAAAGTCCTGATTATTTACATGGAGTCTGGTGGAGTTTGGTGATGGTGATTTCGGGGCTGTTTCATGTTAAACTAAAAGGATCTTACTCTTTACCTAAAAGGTCTATCTCTGTAGATGGATAAATCTAATTTTGGGAGCGGTTGTTGGAGGAACCGTTCTTTTAACGCCACCTTCTTCTTCTTCTCCTCCTCCTCCTGTGTAGGAGTAGTGTGCTGTTGCCCCCAGGCAGCCTGGCTGTTGGACTATGCTGTGTTTGTCCTCTGGGTGGCGCCTCCTGAGCCGAGCTCGCCGCTTCCCCCGCCCAGCCGCCGCTCAGCCAGTCGCCATGTACGCCACCCGCCTCTACAGCCCCGCGGGGGGAGGAGGGGGGGCAGGAGGTGGGGTAGGGGGGGTTAAACAGGGTAGACGAGCGGGGCTGGCCGTGCTAGAGGCGCCCCATCACCTTCCCCATCACCCACACCCAGCACAGCCTCCCCCGAGCTTCCCGCTGTACCAGGGGCGCCCTGACGCTCACAGAGGGGCGCACTTCCACCCCCACTACCACCCCCACCCCCACCCACAGCCCGCCCACCTGGCCCCTCCCCCTCTGCCCTCTCACTACCAGCACCACGCACACTACCACTCGTACGGAGGAGGGGCTCAGGCCGCCCGCCGGCAGCAGGAAGAAGACGTGGAACTTCATCCACGAGAAGATGAGCTACGACACGTTCTTCACCATGAAGCGCCTCATCGAGCGCTCGCGGCGCCCCGACGAGGTCCTGCGCTGGGTCACGCAGAACCCCGCCAAGATCTCCCACAACCACTACCCGGTGGCCCTGCAGAAGATCGGACAGCTGCTGCAGGCCGCGCCGGCGCCAGCGCCAACGCCGGGGCCGGAGCGCGCGAGCACGCGCCGGCGGGGGGGGACACCGACGCCGAGGCTGCCAGAGGGGGGGCCGCGGCGGAGGGAGCGGACGGACGCCAGGTCCTGGAGCATCAGGACTTCCAGACGCTCTGCAACGCCATCGTCAACGACTGCGCCAAGTTCGACAACTTCAGCATCGTCAACTGTCTGTACGCCGTGGCGGCGCTCGGTGAGTCGATCGTTACGAGAGAACCAGAGCCCGGTACATCGGCAGTATATGGATATTATATCCACATATCGTGATATGAGACTAGATGTCGTCTTAGATTTCTGATATGGTAATATGTTCCTGGTGTTAAAGGCTGCACTACAGTAAAGTGATGTCATGTTATGACCTCACCAGACTGTAGCTGTTCTATTAGTCACTAGGCCTGGAATCACCACAGGCCTCACGATACGATATCATCACGATACTTATGTCACGATACGATATTATTGCGATTTTTAAACATATTGCAATATTCTGCGATATATTGCAGTTCATTACCTTTTTTCCAACTTCAGATTTTACCCAAATCAAATGATGTCCCGAAAAGGACAATTTTGTCAACATATGTTTTATCTAAAAAGATAAATTTCTCTGTTTGGTCATCTCACTGCAATTTTATTGCTGCAAAATGTGATTGTCAAGCAGACAGACTGACCAAAACATATGTCATAAAAGATCGATACTTGGCGTCTGTGTATCGATACAGTATTGCCACGAAAAATATCGCGATACTATGCTGTATGGATTCTTTCCCCCACCCCTACTATTCACCTTTACCCACTTAGTCATTATATCCTCATTACTGGTGATTATTCATCTAAACTCTCAGTGGGTCAATACTTTGGGAAAGCACCGATAGTCAACGCTACGATATCGTTACGGTATCGATATCGAGGTATTTGGTCAAAAATATCGTGATATCTGATTTTCTCCATATCGCCCAGCTCTACTTTTACCAAACTATCGGTATCGGCATTTATAACGGCTAGTGTTAATTTTGTCACCTATTTTTTATTTAGTCTTAGTCTCGTGCCAAACATTTTTGTTAGTCGACTAAAAGTCTCGTCATTTTAGTCTAGTTTTAGTCAAAACATTTTAGTCTTTTTTTTAATAAATAATTTCTGATAACCATTTCAGTCAAGTAGTTATAAAAACAAATAAATTATATAAAGTTATATAAATAGTGAGGCTCTACCTCTTTTCAGCGGTAAGACGATATTAAACGCTCGTAAGAATTGTACAATGTAAACTAGCTGGCGGTATTACTTCGCGCACGTTACCTGCTGCAAGTGTAGTGTTAACTAGCTCGTGGTAGGCTGCGTTTACCTGCTGCAGGAGTGTAGTGTTAAATACCTTAGCGGTAGGCTACGTTATGCCAAAGTTAGTGTTAACTAACGGTAGGCTAACGTTACCTGCTGCAGAGTGTAGTGTTAACTAGCTAACGGTAGGCTAACGTTACCTGCTGCCAAGTGTAGTGTTAACTAGCTAACGGTAGGCTAACGTTACCTGCTGCCAAGTGTAGTGTTAACTAGCTAACGGTAGGCTAACGTTACCTGCTGCCAAGTGTAGTGTTAACTAGCTAATGGTATGCTAACGTTACCTGCTGCCAAGTGTAGTGTTAACTAGCTAATGGTATGCTAACGTTACCTGCTGCCAAGTGTAGTGTTAACTAGCTAACGGTGGGCTAACGTTACCTGCTGCCAAGTGTAGTGTTAACTAGCTAATGGTATGCTAACGTTACCTGCTCGCGAAGTGTAGTGTTAACTAGCTAATGGTATGCTAGAGTTACCTGCTGCCAAGTGTAGTGTAAACTAGCTGCGGTAGGCTAACGTTACCTGCTGCCAAGTGTAGTGTTAACTAGCTAACGGTAGTTAACGTTACCTGGTGGCAGAGTGTAGTGTTAACTAGCTAATGGTATGCTAACGTTACCTGCTGCCAAAGAGTGTAGTGTTAACTAGCTAATGGTATGCTAACGTTACCTGCTGCCAAGTGTAGTGTTAACTAGCTAACGGTAATCGCGTTACCTGCTGCCAAGTGTAGTGTTAACTAGCTAACGGTAGCACGCGTTACTGCTGCAGAGTGTAGTGTTAACTTGTACGGTATGCTAACGTTACCTGCTGCCAAGTGTAGTGTTAACTATGCGGTAATTTCGCGTTACCTGCTGCAAGTGTAGTGTTAGCTAATAGCGGTATGCTAACGTTACCTGCTGCCAAGTGTAGTGTTAACTAGCTAACGGTATGCTAACGTTACCTGCTGCCAAGTGTAGTGTTAACTAGCTAACGGTGGGCTAACGTTACCTGCTGCCAAGTGTAGTGTTAACTAGCTAATGGTATGCTAACGTTACCTGCTGCCAAGTGTAGTGTTAACTAGCTAATGGTATGCTAACGTTACCTGCTGCCAAGTGTAGTGTTAACTAGCTAACGGTAGGCTAACGTTACCTGCTGCCAAGTGTAGTGTTAACTAGCTAACGGTAGGCTAACGTTACTGCGGCGTGTAGTGTTAACTAGCTAATGGTATGCTAACGTTACCTGCTGCCAAGTGTATGTGTTAACTAGAACGGTATATACGTTACCTGCTGCGGTAATTTATTTAACTAGAACGGTAGGCTAACGTTACCTGCTGCAGAGTGTAGTGTTAACTAGCTAAGCGGTATGCTAACGTTACCGCTGCGCAAGTGTAGTGTTAACTAGCTAACGGTAGGCTAACGTTACCTGCTGCAAAGTGTAGTGTTAACTAGCTAACGGTATGCTAATGTTCTGTCAGAGTGTAGTGTTAACTAGCTAACGGTAGGCTAATGTTACCTGCTGCAGAGTGTAGTGTAATAACTAGTAACGTTGGGCTAACGTTACCTGCTGCCAAGTGTAGTGTTAACTAGCTAATGGTATGCTAACGTTACCTGCTGCCAAGTGTAGTGTTAACTAGCTAACGGTAGGCTAACGTTACCTGCTGCGTCAAGTGTAGTGTTAACTAGCTAACGGTTGCTAATGTTACCTGCTGCTAAGTGTAGTGTTAACTAGCTAATGGTAGGCTAACGTTACCTGCTGCCAAAGTGTAGTATTAACTTAGATCGGTGCTAACGTTACCTGCTGTCAAGTGTAGTGTTAACTAGCTAGCGGTAGGCTAATGTTACCTGCTGCGTTAACTTAATGTTGGCTTAACTAGCTAACGGTAGGCTAACGTTACCTGCTGCCAGAGTGTAGTGTTAACTAGCTAATGGTATGCTAACGTTACCTGCTGCCAAGTGTAGTGTTAACTAGCTAATGGTATGCTAACGTTACCTGCTACAAGTGTAGTGTTAACTAGCTAACGGTAGGCTAACGTTACCTGCTGCCAAGTGTAGTGTTAACTAGCTAACGTGGACGCGTTACCTGCTGCAAGGTGTAGTGTTAACTAGCTAACGGTGGCTAATGTTACCTGCTGCTAAAGTGTAGTGTTAAATAGCTAATGATATTCGCGTTACCTGCTGCCAAGTGTAGTGTTAACTAGCTAACGTTGGGCTAACGTTACCTGCTGCCAAGTGTAGTGTTAACTAGCTAACGGTGGGCTAACGTTACCTGCTGCCAAGGTGTAGTGTTAACTAGCTAACGTGAAGGCTAGCGTTACCTGCTGCCAAGTGTAGTGTTAACTAGCTAACGGTAGGCTAACGTTACCTGCTGCCAAGTGTAGTGTTAACTAGCTCGCGGTAGGCTAACGTTACCTGCTGCCAAGTGTAGTGTTAACTAGCTAACGGTGGAATTAACGTTACCTGCTGCCAAGTGTAGTGTTAACTAGCTAACGGTAGGCCAAGCGTTACCTGCTGCCAAGTGTAGTGTTAATTAACTAGCGGTGGGCTAACGTTACCTGCTGCCAAGTGTGTAGTGTTAACTGCGCCCGTACAGCGATGTTTCGGTTGACTCTAGCTCCGTTGAGGAGCATCAGAGAGAAGCGCCAGGCTATTCGGTCCGGTAGATAACGATTCGTTGGGGCACCTGTCGGTTAGCCGGTAACACGGGTCCCGGTAACAGCTGAATATTCTCTCATGATGAAAAGTAGAGACGATTGTAGACGAAAATGAAGAGAGATTTTATCTTAGTTTTATTTTATGCAAAACATTTTTAGTCCTCGCTTTTTCGGTCAACAATAATGCTCGTTAATTTAGTCTTAGTCAGCGTTTTTTGGACCGTAGCGGTCGTCAATGCGTCGTCTTAGTCATGGAAAAGATGAAGTTGGCCGAACATATTTAGTCTCGTCTCGTCTGACGAAATTAACGCTAATAACGGCCGATAAATGAATATGTAAAAAATAAAATAAAAACTGCTCTCTACTCTACCACCCTATACTCTGGCTACACTCTTTCTCATTTTTTTATATATCACAAATTTGGGTTTCTTTCAACCGAAAGCACTAGTTTTCACATCGTAAGCAGAAGTCTTGCCGTTACCCCCCCCAGGTCTCCCCAGTGACTCGGCTGTGGTGCAGGTCCTGGAGGCGGAGTCCCAGTCCAGACTGAACCAGTTCAACCAGAAGGACGTGTCCATGGTGTTCAGCTCCAGCATGAAGCTGCACCCGGGCAGCCAGCACGCGCTGACCGAGGCCTGCCTGGCCGGCCTGGAGAAGAACCTGGAGAGAGAGCGCCACCCGCAGACGCTCTTCCTGCTGCTGTCCTACTACAGACTCAAGCTGCGCTCGCTGCAGACACACCAAGCCGCTACCGGCGCCGCTACAGGCGCCGCTACAGCCGCTACCACCGCCGAGGACAACAGCAGCACGCCTCCAAACCCTGAACAGCTGCTCGCCAACAGGTCAGAGCCTTCTGTTCACCTCACACCAGGGATGCAACTAGGGCTGAGCTCGATTGAAGAACTTCTTAGTCGACTAACACTCATTCAATCGTACCGACTAATCGATTAGTTGATTTAATCAACAGATCTGTAAACCTGAGTTTCTCCACTAAGAGTCGTGTTAAAGCACCACTTTAAAGCGCCCATATTCTGCTCATTCTCAGGTTCATAACTGTATTTTGAGGTTGTACCAGAATAGGTTTACATGGTTTAATCAAAAAACACCATATTGTTGTTGTACTGCACAGCTCTCTCTCGCTGCTGCAGATCCTCTTTTCACCTGGTTTCTGTTTTAGCTACAGAGTGAGACCTCTTTTCATCTTCTTCTTCTGTACTATCTTTGATTGCACTCGCACATGCTCAGTAGCTCAGATGTAGAGCATGTCAGCTAGCTAACTCTAGAGACAGTAAAAGAAAGCCTGTTTCTCCAACTTTGGTCAGTTCCAAGGCAGGATTAGCTGGGAGACTTCTTCTAAACCAGGGAGCACATGGAAGTAGTTCTTTTGTAGATTATGGTGAACTTGTGTGTGTTGTAGCGGTGCTTTGCTATTGAGAACGACGTAGCATGCTAGCGTTAGCTGGCTAACGCTAGCATTAGCCGGCTAACGCTAACGCTACGAGCTAACGGTTGTAGCCAGCTCATTTCGGACTGTGACGTCACAGTCTTTTTTTAAGACTGTCTTCTCTTTGTCTCTGTGTGTCTTCAGGAAGATCTTGCGTCTGGTGAAACACACTCTGGCGAGCGTGAGCGGCGTGCGTGACCAGGAGATGGCGCTGTTGGATGAGATGTTAGCGGCGTGCGTTCGGGAGGCGAGCAACAAGAGTCTGGAGCTGATCTTCAGCTCTCACCTGTTCTACCAGAACAGGCAGGAGAGGTTCATCAGCAGCCTGGCAGGTTAGGGTCTAACACATCCATGGTCCTGTTCACAGGCAGGCAGACAGGCAGACAGACAGGCAGGCAGGCAGG
>NC_053122.1:124931-129931 GCF_010015445.1 Perca fluviatilis | reverse complement strand
AGTATATATGATGGGTCCTAACACATTATAGTATATGACGGGTCTCTAACACATTATAGTAGTATATATGATGGGTCCACTATAGTGATATATGATGGTCTCTAACACATTATAGTAGTATATATGAGGGTCTCTAACACATTATAGTAGTATATATGATCCTAACACATTATAGTAGTATATATGATGGTCTAACACATATAGTAGTATATATGATGGGTCTCTAAAACATTATAGTAGTATATATGAGGTCTCTAACATTATAGTATATATGAGGTCTCTAACACATATAGTAGTATATATGATGGTCCTAACACATTTAGTAGTATATATGATGGGTCCTTAACACATTATAGTAGTATATATGATGTCTCTAACACATTATAGTATATATGATGGGTCTCTAACACATTATAGTAGTATATATGAGGTCTCAAACATTAATATATATGATGGGTCTAACACATATATATATATGATGGGTCTCTAACACATATAGTATATGATCCCTAACACATTTGTATATATGATGGTTCTAACACATTATAGTGATATATGATGGGTCCCTACACATTATTAGTATATATGATGGGTCTCTAACACATTATAGTAGTATATATGATGGGTCTCTAACATATATATATATGGTCTAACATTATAGTTATATATGAGTCTAACACATGATATATAGTGTATTAGATGGTAAATATATAACATATAGATGGTAACATTACATATGATGAAATGCACATAGTAGTATATGGACACACAGGAAATAGTATATATAGTTACAACACATATGTTATGTAATATAAGTAAATGGTAGGTCTTAACATATTATAACAATATAGTATAATGTACAGTAGTTTTGATGGTTAAATTATATATTTGATTATATATATTGTAAAAATATAGTAATATAATTATGGTATTTATAGTAACATGTTATTAACAGATGGAAATGTATGAGGTTCTAAAAATGGTACACATGTTATGTTCTAAAACATTAGTATATATTATGGTCTATTATGTCTACATTATAGTAGTATATATGGGTCTCTAACATTATAGTAGTATATGATGGGTCTCTAACACATTATAATATATATATGATGGGTCTCTAACACATTATAGTATATATATGATGGGTCTCTAACACGTTATATAGTATATATGTATATGGGGTCTCTAACACATTATAGTAGTATATTATGGTCTCTAACACATTATAGTAGTATATATATGGGTCTCTAACACATTATAGTATATATGATGGGTCTCTAACACATTATAGTAGTATATATGATGGGTCTCTAACACATTATAGTAGTATATATGATGGGTCTCTAACACATTATAGTAGTATATATGATGGGTCTCTAACACATTATAGTAGTATATATGATGGGTCTCTAACACATTATAGTAGTATATATGATGGGTCTCTAACACATGGATGGATGGATTATGGGTCTCTAACACATTATAGTAGTATATATGACGGGTCTCTAACACGTTATAGTAGTATATATGATGGGTCTCTAACACGTTATAGTAGTATATATGATGGGTCTCTAACACATTATAGTAGTATATATGATGGGTCTCTAACACATTATAGTAGTATATATGATGGGTCTCTAAACGTTTATAGTAGTATATATGATGGGTCTCTAACACATTATAGTAGTATATATGATGGGTCTCTAACACATTATAGTAGTATATATGATGGGTCTCTAACACATTATAGTAGTATATATGATGGGTCTCTAACACATTATAGTAGTATATATGATGGGTCTCTAACACATGGATGGATGGATTATGGGTCTCTAACACATTATAGTAGTATATATGATGGGTCTCTAACACGTTATAGTAGTATATATGATGGGTCTCTAACACATTATAGTAGTATATATGATGGGTCTCTAACACATTATAGTAGTATATATGATGGGTCTCTAACACATTATAGTAGTATATATGATGGGTCTCTAACACATTATAGTAGTATATATGATGGGTCTCTAACACATTATAGTAGTATATATGATGGGTCTCTAACACATTATAGTAGTATATATGATGGGTCTCTAACACATTATAGTAGTATATATGATGGGTCTCTAACACATTATAGTAGTATATATATGGGTCTCTAACACATTATAGTAGTATATATGATGGTCTCTAACACATTATAGTAGTATATATGATGGGTCTCTAACACATTATAGTAGTATATATGATGGGTCTCTAACACATTATAGTAGTATATATGATGGGTCTCTAACACATTATAGTAGTATATATGATGGGTCTCTAACACATTATAGTAGTATATATGATGGGTCTCTAACACATTATAGTAGTATATATGATGGGTCTCTAACACGTTATAGTAGTATATATGATGGGTCTCTAACACGTTATAGTAGTATATATGATGGGTCTCTAACACATTATAGTAGTATATATGATGGGTCTCTAACACGTTATAGTAGTATATATGATGGGTCTCTAACACATATACTGTGTGTCTATGTGTCTCTTCAGTTATAAAGGTCTGGTGGCCGAGGCTCTGCGTCAGCTGGTTGGAGAACACAACTACAAACAGGACGAAGTTCTGGCCCCGGGATACTACACAGGTACACACACACAGTACTACACACACAGTACACACACACACACACACACACACAGTACTACACAGGTACACACACACAGTACTACACACAGTACTACACAGGTACACACACACAGTACTACACACAGTACTACACAGGTACACACACACAGTACTACACAGGTACACACACAGTACTACACAGGTACACACACACAGTACACACACACATACACACACACAGTACTACACACAGTATTACACAGGTACACACACAGTACTACTATATACAGTACTATATGGCAGAGTTAGTCTCAAAGAACCGTGTGTATATAATGTGATTAGTACCTGTCTGTCTTTATGTCATGTGATTAGTACCTGTCTTGTCTGTATGTCATGTGATTATTACCTGTCTGTCTGTCTGTCTGTATATAATGTGATTAGTACCTGTCTGTCTGTATGTCATGTGATTAGTGTCTGTCTGTCTGTCTGTATATAATGTGATTATTACCTGTCTGTCTGTATATAATGTGATTATTACCTGTCTGTATATAATGTGATTAGTACCTGTCTGTCTGTATGTAATGTGATTATTACCTGTCTGTCTGTATATAATGTGATTATTACCTGTCTGTATATAATGTGATTAGTACCTGTCTGTCTGTATGTCATGTGATTAGTGTCTGTCTGTCTGTCTGTATATAATGTGATTATTACCTGTCTGTCTGTATATAATGTGATTATTACCTGTCTGTATATAATGTGATTAGTACCTGTCTGTCTGTATATAATGTGATTAGTACCTGTCTGTCTGTATGTCATGTGATTATTACCTGTCTGTCTGTCTGTATATAATGTGATTAGTACCTGTCTGTCTGTATATAATGTGATTAGTACCTGTCTGTCTGTATGTCATGTGATTAGTGTCTGTCTGTCTGTCTGTCTGTATATAATGTGATTAGTACCTGTCTGTCTGTACATCATGTGATTAGTACCTGTCTGTCTGTCTGTACATCATGTGATTAGTACCTGTCTGTCTGTACATCATGTGATGATTACCTGTCTGTCTGTACATCATGTGATTAGTACCTGTCTGTGTATATATCATGTGATGATTACCTGTCTGTCTGTATATCATGTGATGATTACCTGTCTGTCTGTGTATATATCATGTGATGATTACCTGTCTGTCTGTGTATATATCATGTGATTAGTACCTGTCTGTCTGTCTGTATATATCATGTGATTAGTACCTGTCTGTCTGTCTGTATATATCATGTGATTAGTACCTGTCTGTCTGTCTGTCTGTATATATCATGTGATTAGTACCTGTCTGTCTGTATATATCATGTGATTAGTACCTGTCTGTCTGTCTGTATATATCATGTGATGATTACCTGTCTGTCTGTCTGTATATATCATGTGATGATTACCTGTCTGTCTGTCTGTATATATCATGTGATTAGTACCTGTCTGTCTGTGTGTAATGTGATGATTACCTGTCTGTCTGCAGACTTTGTGTTGCTGATGGACAGCTCTGGGCGTGTCCTGCCCGTCAGGGCGGCAGGCGCCCCCCCCCCTCTCAGCATCGTTCCTCTGTCCTGCGTCGCCGTGGCGTCCAACAAGCCAGCTGACGCCGCCGTTGCCGTGGTGACTTCAGAGTTCCAGAAGTTTTCTCCGTTCGCGGCGCTGGAGGAGGGCTCAGAGCCATCGGGGGGTCAGGTGGGCGTTGCCATGGAGCCGCCGCGGTCCTTCCTGCCCCACGGCGTACGCAGCAGCCTGCCGCGGCACGGCGCTAACGGCGGCGCTAACGGCGGCCCGTACGGCGCCTACTACCCCCCCGCGGCGGAGTTCTGCTCCGGTCTGGCCAAGGAGCACTCTGTGGAGAGCCAGGACAGCTCCACGCTAAGCAGCCCCCCCTCTGACGGCCTGCAGGGGCCCCCGGGGCCCAACGCCACCGCTGCCCCGGACGCCATCTTCCAGTTCTCCATCAGGAAGATCCTAGAGGACGAGGGGGGGGCGCCGCCTGGGGGCGCGGGGGTGGACTGCGAGCTCCCGCCAGGTTTCTACGAAGGTATGACGTATTCTGAGGGGCCCGGGGCCAACCGAGGGGCCCCATCGCCACAGCTGCACCCCCCCGACAGAGCAGACGCCGCCGACAACCCCCCAACAGAGCCGAGAGCCGGTATCAGGAGGTCAGTACACCTGGGAGGGGTCACATGTTATCTTAGTACACCTGGGAGGGGTCACATGTTCTCTTAGTACACTTGGGAGGGGTCACATGTCATCTCGGTACACCTGGGAGGGGTCACATGTCATCTTAGTACACCTGGGAGGGGTCACATGTTCTCTTAGTACACCTGGGAGG
>NC_053122.1:92431-119931 GCF_010015445.1 Perca fluviatilis | reverse complement strand
TTTGGTAACCATGGTAACGATGCATGTGTGGGACAGTTTTTTCGGGGCGTCACTGTTTTATAAAATCTGACGATGAAGCAGGTGAGAGCAGGGGCTGATGGGTAATGTAGTTCAGAGTGTTAGTGCACATGCACACACACACGCACGCTGTGGAGGGGTAGGAGGAGTTACCATGGTAACGTGGCGAGCGTGCCAAAGGCGACTTAATATCGGGGGTCAAAGGTCAGATTATTTATTTGTGTACCGGACGACAGACGGATGTTTGAGGGGGGAGAAGCTTGTTTATATTCTATAAATCTATTAATTCAAATGTCTATAAAAGATGAAAGTCACCTCGTCTCCGTGTCGTCTTTCATTTAGCGTGTTGGTCACGGTCGTCATGGCGACAACCAGCCCTGTGTTCACCTCCAAATAATATGGGACGAGCTGAAAACGACAAAACCCCAAGAACACGCTCAAATAAACGTTTCCCAGAGATGGTTTCTGGAACCTCGTGAGTGACAGCTGGGAGTGACTCCTGATTGGTCGGCAGGTATGTGGGCGGGACTTGGCTCCTGTAGCAAAATATTTCAACTTATTTTTTTTATTTTAAAGGTGCAGTAGGTAAGTCTTATAAAACTACCTTTCTGTCATATTAGCTGAAACTGAGCCTATGTTCCAGTAGAACTACATGAAGCAGGTCATTTAACTGTTCAGATGCACCAATCAGGGCCAAGGGGGGGGTGTCTAACTGTTCAGATGCACCAATCAGGGCCAGGGGGAGGTGTCTAACTGTTCAGATGCACCAATCAGGGCCAGGGGAGGTGTCTAACTGTTCAGATGCACCAATCAGGGCCAAGGGGGGGGGTGTCTAACTTTTCAGATGCACCAATCAGGGCCAGGGGGAGTGTCTAACTGTTCAGATGCACCAATCAGGGCCAGGGGAGTGTCTAACTGTTCAGATGCACCAATCAGGGCCAGGGGGAGTGTCTAACTGTTCAGATGCACCAATCAGGGCCAGGGGGAGTGTCTAACTGTTCAGATGCACCAATCAGGGCCAGGAGGAGTGTCTACTGCTCTTGTGTACTAGACGCAGCACAGCTGATGCTTGTAAATGTGATGTTTATACCGGAGGTCAGTACCCAATCTGTTCCACGCTAGCCCCCAGCTAGCCTCCAGCGGGAAGCTAACGTTAGTTTAGCTAACAGCTAATTGTGCTAACCGCTAGCTGACAGCTAGATTAAGTCTAAACACTGGGGGAGGCTACAGCTACATTAAGACTCTACGGTGATAACAATAAAGACCAGTGTTGATTGGTTGTATTTTAAATGAGCACAAGTAGAGCGGACGTTAACAGCTGTTATATATGTTAACGGTTATTTTCTAGTTTTATTTTGAGGGTCTTTTTAAAGTTATCACATGCTGTCTCAGCTAGCGGTTAGCCCAATTAGCCGTTAGCTAAACTAACGTTAGCTTGCCTGTGGAGGCTAGCGTGGAACGGATCTGGTACTGACAGCAGCGCTGGTGGTGGAGACACTAGCTGCAGTCTTCTCCTGACCAGAGGGGGCGCTGATGAGGGAATGCTACCGACGCTGCTCCTTCTACAGATTAGAAGAAGAAGAAGAAAGAGGTAAACAACGACAGAACCGGCAGCAGCACTGACGTCAATGCTGTGATCTGATTGGATGAGCTACTTGGGATCGAGCCTTTCATTCACCAATAAGAGAGCTCATGTGAACCGGTGAGGTTACCATGGAGACCCGCTGAGTCCTGGCAGCACGCCGTCGGCCAGCTTCACGTGTCAGAGTCAGGACCAACGGCGCCAAACAGCGCCGAAGGTCTCGGAGAAAACATTAATATATATGTCAATGAGAAAACTCCCAATAAAGTTCAGAAGAAAGCAGGAACACAGAGAATTACCTCATCATGTAAGTGTGTGTCTGTATATGTTGACTGTGTGTGTGTGTGTGTGTGTGTGTGTGTGTGTGTGTGTGTGTGTATATGTATGTGTGTGTGTGTGTGTGTGTGTATATGTGTGTGTGTGTGTGTGTGTATATGTGTGTGTGTGTGTGTGTGTGTGTGTGTGTGTGTATATGTGTGTGTGTGTGTGTGTGTGTATATGTGACTGTGTGTGTGTGTGTGTGTGTGTGTGTGTGTATATGTGTGTGTGTTTGTGTGTGTGTGTGTGTCTCGTGTGTGTGTGTGTGTGTATATGTGTGTGTGTGTGTGTGTGTGTATATGTGTTGTGTGTGTGTGTGTGTGTGTTATATGTGTGTGGGTGTGTGTGTGTGTGTGTGTGGGTGTGTATAATGTGTTTATTTTTATTAATATGTGTGTGTGTTGTGTTTTGTGTGTATTTGTGTGTGTGTGTGTATGTGTGTTAATTATTATTTATATTTAATTTTGTAATTGTCTATTATATTTTAATGTTAATAATATTATATGTAAATATTGTGTGTGTGTATGTGTGTGTGTAATGTGTGTATGTATATAACTATTAATAATATGTGTGTGTAATATAATGTGTATATTTGTATGTAACTAAATAATATTATATATATAATATGTGTGTAATGTTAATATTATATTTATATGTGTAATATTATATATACTAATAATAATAATATATTATTTTATATATGTTATAATGTATGTATAATATAATTATTTATTATATTAAGTGTATATATAATATGTATATATATATATAATGTGTGTGTTTATGTTATATTTATAATAAAATAATAATTTTGTGTGTTTTGTTATTTTTTTGTTTTTTATGTATATAGTAGTGTAGTATTTTTTGGTGTGTATGTGTGTGTGTGTGTTTATATGTATGTAGTGTGTTTATGTATTTTTTGTGTGTTGTTGTTGTGTTTTTGTTAATGTTTTGTGTTGTTTTTTTTTTTTTTTTTTGTGTTATTGTGTGTTTTGTATTTTAATGTTGTGTATTTTTTTTTTTATGTGTGTTATGTGTGTAGGTGTGTGTGTATTTTGTGTGTATAATATTATATATAATGTGTGTGTGTAGTGTATTAATATATGTATAATATATATGTTGATGTGTAATATTTAGTATATAGTATGTGTATATTTGTTATGTAATATTATTATGTTATTTATTGTGTGTATTATTATGTGTATTGGTGTATTGTTTATTATATATATATCATTTGTGTTTTTTTTGTGTGTTTATTGGTGTTTTTTTTTATTGTGTGTATGTTTTTTTTATATTTGTGTATAATATTATTTGGTTGTATTTTTTTTGTGTATTTGTTTTTTTTTTGTGTGTTTTTGTGTGTAGTTTTGTTTGTTGTTTTTGTGTGTTTGGTTTTGTTTTGTGTGTGTGTGTTTTTGTTTATGTGTTTTTTGGGTGTGGTTTTTTTTGTTTTGGTTTGTGTGTGTGTTTTGTATGTGGTGTGTGTGTGTTTTGTTTGGGGTTTGTTGGAGGTGTGTGTGTGTGTGTTTTTTGTGTGTGTTGTGTGTGGTGTGTGTGTGTAATTGTTTGTGTAGGTGAAAGGGTGTGGTGTGTGTTAGGTGTGTAAGGTTTGTGTGTGTTTGTGTATGTGGTATGTATGTGTTTTAGTGTTTTTGTGTGTTTTGTGTGTGTGTGTTTTTTTTATTAATGTTTGTTTTATTGTGGTGTGTGTTTTGTTATAGTAGTGTATGTATGTATATTTGTATAATATGTAAGTTTTCTATAGTATATGATATTTATTTATGTGTAGTATGTGTATATTTATTAATAATATATGTTATTTTTTTTCTTGTATGTTATTTGTTTTTTTTATTATATGTATGTATGTATATTTATATTACTATGTATTTATATTAATAATTTTTATTATTTGTTTAATTTTATAGTTACTATTTATTTGTGTATTCTATTAATATTATATGTACTTTAATATGTGTATGTATGTAACTAATATAGTATAATATTATGTTATAGTGTGTTATGTGTATATGTAGTGTATGTAGTGTAGTGTGTAGTTATGTAGTATGTATGTAACTATATGTACTATGTAGTGTAATATGTGTATGTATGTGTAGTGTATGTGTACTAACTAAGTAACTAAAAACTAGAACAGATGAGATATATAGAAGTACTAAAATACTAAGTACTAAAAAGCTATAACAGATGAATATAGTGGAATCTAAAAGTAACTAAAGTAACTAAGCTGTCACAAGATGAATATGGTGAGTAACTAAAGTAACTAGTAACTAAAAGCTGGAACAGATGAATGTATTAAGGTAACTAAAAGTAACTAGTAACTAAAAGCTGGAACAGATAGATGTAGTGGAGTAACTAAAAGTAACTAAAGTAACTAAAAGCTGTAACAAGATGAGATGTATTGGAGTAACTAAAGTAACTAGTAACTAAAGCTGTAACAGATGAATGTATTGGAGTAACTAAAGTAACTAGTAATAAAAAGCTGTAACAGATGAATGTAGTGGAGTAACTAAAGTAACTAGTAACTAAAGCTGTAACAGATGAATGTAGTTAAGTAACTAAAAGTAACTAGTAACTAAAACTGTAACAGATGAGATGGTGAAGTAACTAAAGTAACTAGTAACTAAAAGCTGGAACAGATGAATGTAGTGGAGTAACTAAAGTAACTAGTAACTAAAGCTGGAACAGATGAATGTGTAGAATTAACTAAAAGTAACTAAGTAACTAAAGACTGGAACAAGATGAATGTAATTAGTTACTAAAAGTAACTAGTAACTAAAAGCTGGAACAAGATGAATGACGTGGAGTTACTAAAGTAACTAGTAACTAAAAGCTGGAACAGATGAATGTAGTTAAGTAACTAAAAGTAACTAGTAACTAAAGCTGGAACAGATGAATGTGTGAATTAACTAAAAGTAAGTTTACGCTAGTAACTAAAGCTGTAACAGATGAGATGTGGAACTAAAGTAACTAGTAACTAAAGCTGGAACAGATGAGATGTGGGAGTTACTAAAGTAACTAGTAACTAAAGCTGGAACAGATGAATGTAAAGTAACTAAAGTAACTAGTAACTAAAAGCTGGAACAGATGAATGTAAGGAATTAACTAAAGTAGCTAGCAAAGCAGGAACAGATGCATATAGATTACTAAAGTAACTTAGTAACTAAAGCTGGAACAGATGAATGTAGCAGAGTAACTAAAGTAACTAGTAACTAAAAAAGCTGTAACACTGCAGATGAATGTAGAACTAAAGTAGCTAGTAACTAAAAGCTGTAACAGATGAGATGTAATTGAGATAACTAAAGTAACTAGTAACTAAAGCTGGAACAGATGAATGTAGTGGAGTTACTAAAGTAACTAAGTAACTAAAAGCTGGAACAGATGAATGTAGTGGAGTTACTAAAAGTAACTAGTAACTAAAAAAGCTATGGAACAGATGAATGTAGTGGAGTTACTAAAAGTAACTAGTAACTAAAAAGCTGGAACAGATGAATGTATGAATTAACTAACTAGTAACTAAAAGCTGGAACAGATGAATGTAGCAAGATTAACTAAAAGTAACTAGTAACTAAAGCTGTAACAGATGAATGTAGCAGGAGTAACTAAAGTAACTAGTAACTAAAGCTGGAACAGATGAATGTAGTGAGTAACTAAAGTAAACCTAGTAACTAAAGCTGGAACAGATGAATGTGAGTAGGGTAACTAAAGTAACTAGTAATAAATTTAGCTGGAACAGATGAATGTAGGAACTAAAGTAACTAAGTAACTAAAAGCTGTAACAGATGAATGCTTAATTAGGTAATAAAGTAACTAAGTAACTAAAAAGCTGGAACAGATGAATGGTATGGGCGGTGCTAAAAGTAACTAGTACAGCTGGAACAGATGAATGTAGAGTAACAAGAGTAACTAGTAACTAAAAGCTGGAACAGATGAATGATGGAATTGGCTAAAAGTAACTAGTAACGCTAAAGAGACTGTCACAGATGGATGTAGTGGAGTTACTAAAGTAACTAGTAGCTAAAAGCTGTAACAGATGAATGTAGAAGTTAACTAAAGTAACTAGTAACTAAAAGGCTGGAACAGATGAATGTAAGTTAGGAGTAAGTAAAAGTAACCTAGTAACTAAAAGCTGGAACAGATGAAGTTAAAGCGGAGTTACTAAAGTAACTAAAAGTAACTAAAGCTGGAACAGATGAATGTGAGGAGTGAACTAAAGTAGCTAGTAACTAAAAGCTGGAACATAGATGAGTGTAAAGCCAGGATAGCTTAAAGTAACTAGTAACTAAAGCTAGGAACAAGATGAATGTATTATAAGAGTAACTAAAAGTAACTAGTAACTAAAGCAGCTAGCAGGGTGAATGTAGTAGAGAGTAGCTAAAGTAACTAGTAGCTAAAGCTGGAACAGATGAATGTAGTGCGAGTAACTAAAGAGTAACTAGTAACTAAAGCTAAAGCTGTAACAGGTGAGATATGATTAGGTAACTAAAGTAACTAGTAACTACAAGCTGTAACTGATGAATGTAGTTGGAGTAACTAAAGTAACTAAGTAACTAAAGGGCTGTAACAGATGAATGGTGAGATGACTTATTAGGAGCAAGTAACTACGAAAGCTGTAACAGATGAATGTGAGAATTAACTAAAGTAGCTTGTAACTACAGTAAGAGCTGTAACAGAGATGAATGTAGTGGCGTAGGAGTAACTAAAAGTAACTAAAGAAACTAAAAGCTGTAACAGATGAATGTAGCAGAGTAACTAAAAGTAACAAGTAACTAAAAGCTGTAACAGATGAATGTAGGCTGAATTAACTAAAAGTAACTAGTAACTAAAATTATCTAAAGTAACTAAAGCGTTGTAACAGATGAATGTAGCTGAGATTAACTAAAAGTAACTAGTAGCTAAAGGCAACTAGTAACTAAAAGCTGTAACAGATGAATGTAAGCAAGTTAACTAAAAGTAGCTAGTAGCTAAAGTAACTAAAAGTAACTACAGCTGCAACAGATGAATGTAGGTGGGTAACTAAAGTAACTAGTAGCTTCAAAGCTGTAACAGATGAATGTAGTGGAGTAACTAAAGTAACTGGTAACCACAGCTGTGACTTGAGATGAATGTAGAAAGTGGGTAACTAAAGGCGCTAGTGAAAACTTTCTAGTAACAAGATGAATGTAGTGGAGTAACTTCAAAAGTACCTTCAAAGTAACTGGCTGAAAGCAGATGAATATGGTGGAGTGAAAACTAGGTAATAGTAACTAAAGCTGCCAACAAGATGAATGTAGTGGAGTAACTAAAAGTAACCTAGTAACTAGCTGTAACAAGATGAATGTAAGCGGAGTAACTAAGTAACAATAAAAACTGGAACAGATAGATATAAAAAGGTATAAAAGTAACCTAGTAACTAAAACTATTACTAGATGAATGTAAGCGAATAACAAGTAACTAGTGAACTAAAGCTGTAACAGATGAATGTAGTGGAGTGCCTAAGTAACTTAGTAACTAAAGCTGCTTAACAGATAGATCTGGTGGAGTTACTAAAGTAACTATTAATAAGCTTCTTTCAGATGAATGTAAGAGATGGAGTTACTAAAGTAACTAGTAACTAAAGCTAATAAAGCAATACATGGCATGGTGCGGGAGAGTGTGTGTGTGTGTCTGTCTTTGTGTGTGTGTGTGTGTGTTTGTTAATTGTGTGTGTGTGTGTGTGTCTCTGTGTGTGTGTTTGTTAATTGTGTGTGTGTGTATGTTTTAAGTGTGTGTGTGTGTGTCTCTGTGTGTGTGTGTGTGTGTGTGTATGTGTGTCTCTGTGTGTGTATGTTTTAAGTGTGTGTGTGTGTGTGTGTGTGTGTGTCTTTGTGTGTGTATGTTTTGCTGTGTGTGTGTGTGTCTTTGTGTGTGTGTGTATGTGTGTCTGTGTGTGTGTATGTTTTAAGTGTGTGTGTGTATGTTTTGTGTGTGTGTGTGTGTGTGTTGTTTGTGTTTGTTTTTAAGTGTGTGTGTGTGTGTGTGTGTGTGTATGTTTTGTGTGTGTGTGTCTCTGTGTGTGTGTGTTTGTGTGTTCTGTGTGTGTGTGTGTGTGTGTGTGTGTGTCTCTGTGTGTGTGTATGTTTTAAGTGTGTGTGTGTCTGTGTGTGTGTGTATGTTTTAAGTGTGTCTGTGTGTCTCTGTGTGTGTGTGTGTGTGTGTGTATGTGTGTATGTTTTAAGTGTGTGTGTGTGTGTGTGTGTGTGTGTGTGTATGTTTTGTGTGTGTGTGTGTGTGTGTGTGTGTATGTGTGTGTGTGTGTGTGTGTGTGTGTGTGTGTGTGTGTGTATGTTTTAGTGTGTGTGTGTGTGTGTGTGTGTGTGTGTGTGTTTGTTTTTGTGTGTGTGTGTGTGTGTGTGTGTGTATGTTTTAAGTGTGTGTGTGTGTGTGTGTGTGTATGTTTGTGTGTGTGTGTGTGTGTGTGTGTGTGTATGTTTTAAGTGTGTGTGTGTGTGTGTGTGTGTGTTACCAGGCCGGTCCAGCAGGAGGCGATAATTCAACCGAATGGTTCACAGCCGACAAACAACACGAGACGAAGAGCAACAGAATAAGCGACTGTGATTGGTTGCTGGATCCTATAAAAACAACAGAGCGCAGACTACCGGTAGCAATAGCAGCATGGATGCGGATCGGCTAGTGCTGTTAAAGGTTCGCCACCGCCTCTGTAGTCAGTTACTGAGAGGAAGAAGCAGTCCGGGGAGCCAACGGCTCCACAGCCGAGCAAACTGTTCGTTGTTCGGTGAGCTTTGGGGGGGCTGCGGTCCGGTCTGACCACTGAGAAGATAGCTACATGAGATGAGCTAACATGCTAACGTTAGCTCCAGGCTCTTCTATGGACTGAGGTAAGTAAGTTGTTGTCCGAACTGTGTTTCTTTTAGACGTCCATTGTTTAAAAAAACTGACAAAGACGGGCTAAAACTGCGTTTGCGTGGCGGGAAAAAGTTTGTAAAGATGGCGCTTACGTCACCACGCGGCATGAATCTGCGTGTAACGTTTTAAGTTGTTTTCCAACGTTTTACTTTATGTTCCTCTTGTAGACATGAATACAGATACTACTAATGCTACCGTAGTGTAGAAATACTGTGCTACAAGTTAAACTCATCAAAAGGGCCTAATTATTGTGGTCAAAAGTTAAAGCATCTACTGTTAAAGTGTGTTTTAGTGTCTGTGATGGTTCGCTAAACTCACCAGACTCCATGTAAATAATCAGGACTTTTAGCGTCGTAAATTGCACTTCATTCAAAGTGAACAGAAACAAAATAAAACTCTGAAACTCGTTTTGGGTCATCTTTACACGTTTCCAACCATCACAACTATAGTATTGGTTGAAATAAACACATAGTTAACGATTTACATGTGAAAATATGTTGGCTCTGTACACGCTAAAATGCTGTGTTTTTTTAAATGGAGTCTGGTGGGTTTAGCGCTCAGAACTGTTACGGTTTCTGAGCTGAAGGACATGTTTCCTCTGAACGGTGTGAAACAGCTCTGAGTTCTGTTTTCTCTGGTTTATGGACTGTGTCCCAGCTGATAGCCAATCAGCAGAAGAGACAGGTCTGTAAACTCGTGGTAATAAAAAGGCAGAGAGCTCACAGCAGGGCTTCAACAGAGATAGATAGATAGATAGATAGATAGATATCCATCCTACATACAGTCCTGCAGAACTTAAATAACTGCCTTAGATCTCAGCTGTTTCTCAGAGTCCAAAGGGTACAAAACTAATGGTCTGTTTCTGCCTGGAAGTGATGAAACGAAAGGCCGATTGAAGCCCCTCCCCCAGCAGTCTGTTCACAGATTGGGGTGGGGGGGGGGGTCGTGACAAAACCATCCTGAAGCGTATTCTGATCCGGCAGCTAACAGGGTCCTGAGTCTTTACAGCATAACATCTTGATTTAATGGAAGTGGTGCATCATGGGAAATGTGGAGTAACTGTTCCAATAAAATAAAAACTAATTAAATGCATTTCTACAAAAGAGAATTTTTAAAATCTTTATATTTCAGCTTCCTCTGTCACCGATGTGACGCACGCTGCAGTCAAGACTCCTAAAATCCCTCCACACACACCAAGCTGTGTTTCCTGTGTGGCTGTGATGTTCAGACAGCCAGTCAGACTTTATTAGGTCTTGGTAGAAGCGTGCTGATTGGCTGTGGGATTGTAATGCAGTATTTAGTGACGAGGAAACTTGGTCGGTGCATCAAGTATTGACTTGTGTACCCAGCTGCAACCAACTGGTTGTGTATTGTGTTTTCCAGGAGCAGAGTCCCTGTTTCTCAGGGGGGACCAGACCTCTGGCTGGCTGCTGACAGACCACTTTCTACACCGAGTGCTGAAGAGGGCCATGGCTCCCAGCATCTACCCTCCCCACAGGAACTCTTCACTGGGTCCAGCTTCAAAGGGTCTGAGATGGGAGACGGTTCTGGTCCAGTCTAGAGAGTAAGTAGCCTAGAGAGTAAGTAGTTTGTGGTCCCAGTCTAGAGAGTAAGTAGTCTAGAGAGTAAGTAGTTTGTGGTCCCAGACTAGAGAGTAAGTAGTCTAGAGAGTAAGTAGTTTGTGGTCCCAGTCTAGAGAGTAAGTAGTCTAGAGAGTAAGTAGCCTAGAGAGTAAGTAGTTTGTGGTCCCAGTCTAGAGAGTAAGTAGTCTAGAGAGTAAGTAGTTTGTGGTCCCAGTCTAGAGAGTAAGTAGCCTAGAGAGTAAGTAGCCTAGAGAGTAAGTAGTTTGTGGTCCCAGTCTAGAGAGTAAGTAGTCTAGAGAGTAAGTAGCCTAGAGAGTAAGTAGTTTGTGGTCCCAGTCTAGAGAGTAAGTAGCCTAGAGAGTAAGTAGTTGGTGGTCCCAGACTAGAGAGTAAGTAGCCTAGAGAGTAAGTAGTTTGTGGTCCCAGTCTAGAGAGTAAGTAGTTTGTGGTCCCAGACTAGAGAGTAAGTAGTTTTTGGTCCCAGTCTAGAGAGAAAGTGGTCTAGAGAGTAAGTAGTTTGTGGTCCCAGTCTAGAGAGTAAGTAGTCCCAGTCTAGAGAGTAAGTAGTTTGTGGTCCCAGTCTAGAGAGAAAGTGGTCTAGAGAGTAAGTAGTTTGTGGTCCCAGTCTAGAGAGTAAGTAGTCTGGAGAGTAAGTAGTTTGTGGTCCCAGTCTAGAGAGTAAGTAGTCTAGAGAGTAAGTAGCCTAGAGAGTAAGTAGTTTGTGGTCCCAGACTAGAGAGTAAGTAGCCTAGAGAGTAAGTAGTTTGTGGTCCCAGCCTAGAGAGTAAGTAGTCTGGAGAGTAAGTAGTTTGTGGTCCCAGTCTAGAGAGTAAGTAGCCTAGAGAGTAAGTAGCCTAGAGAGTAAGTAGTTTGTGGTCCCAGTCTAGAGAGTAAGTAGCCTAGAGAGTAAGTAGTTTGTGGTCCCAGACTAGAGAGTAAGTAGTTTGTGGTCCCAGTCTAGAGAGAAAGTAGCCTAGAGAGTAAGTAGTTTGTGGTCCCAGTCTAGAGAGAAAGTAGCCTAGAGAGTAAGTAGTTTGTGGTCCCAGACTAGAGAGTAAGTAGCCTAGAGAGTAAGTAGCCTAGAGAGTAAGTAGCCTAGAGAGTAAGTAGCCTAGAGAGTAAGTAGTCTAGAGAGTAAGTAGTTTGTGGTCCCAGTCTAGAGAGAAAGTAGCCTAGAGAGTAAGTGGTTTGTGGTCCCAGTCTAGAGAGAAAGTGGTTCCAGGCCAAGGTTGCCCTAAGTAATCTTCACTCGGCTGATTTTCCAGCCCTAACGTTGCCCCTCCACCTGTGAGTTTACCCTGACAGCTGCTGGGAGATGATGTGAACAAAAGGCCGAATTGTAGCCCCCCCCCTCAGGCAGAGTGTTCTCAGAGGGGGGGCGCCATGACAAAGACGGACCGAAGCGTTCTTCTGATCCCACGAAAAAGCCCTCCTTTACGGGGTCCTCTGCTGTATCGGTCCAGGCTGTTGGGATGGTGTCTGAAGTCTTGGATTGTGGCCCCTAGCCTAGGGCTGCACAATTAATCGAATTTTAATCACGATCACGATTTTGGCTTCCCACGATCAAATTTGTGTGATCGAGCGATATTTAAAATGCGTCATTCCGTTCATAGAACAGTTTCTGCAAAGCCAATCTAGCGCTCCATAAACCACTGTCTGATCACATGTCTCCATGAGCCAATCAGGGCTGTTCCCTGCCTGCACCGCGCAGCTTCTAGATGTCACAGAGGACGGAGTAACGTGAGGAAAACTCCACAACAGGTAGCAGTCGGTCATCATAAGCCGGTCACGATGTTTACCAGTTTACCAGTAAACGCAACGTTTTGTCCCGTCTGTGTTGTTTTTCAGACAACAGCAGTGACCAGTGCTAGTTTGTGTCTTTTAGCTCGTAGCTTTAGCAGCAGACTGTTGGACGTCCCGCTGTTGGAATCCTACAGTGAAATACAGACGCACTACACTGTTTAGCAGTCAGCATTTTAGCCGTGTTTAACCCAGTTACTACTGTGGCTAACGCTAGGCTAACGTTAGCTGCTGTGTAACGTGTTATTAGTGTTTACTGTGGCTAACGCTAGGCTAACGTTACCTGCTGTGTAACGTGTTATTAGTGTTTACTGTGGCTAACGCTAGGCTAACGTTACCTGCTGCGTAACGTGTTATTAGTGTTTACTGTGGCTAACGCTAGGCTAACGTTACCTGCTGTGTAACGTGTTATTAGTGTTTACTGTGGCTAACGCTAGGCTAACGTTACCTGCTGTGTAACGTGTTATTAGTGTTTACTGTAGCTAACGCTAGGCTAACGTTACCTGCTGTGTAATGTGTTATTAGTGTTTACTGTGGCTAACGCTAGGCTAACGTTAACTCGCTGTGTAACGCGGTTATTAGTGTTTACTGTGGCTAACGCGGGCTAACGTTACCTGCTGTGTAACGTGTTATTAGTGTTTACTGTGGCTAACGCTAGGCTAACGTTACCTGCTGTGTAACGTGTTATTAGTGTTTACTGTGGCTAACGCTAGGCTAACGTTACCTGCTGTGTAACGTGTTATTAGTGTTTACTGTGGCTAACGGTAGGCTAACGTTACCTGCTGTGTAACGTGTTATTAGTGTTTACTGTGGCTAACGCAAGGCTAACGTTACCTGCTGTGTAACGCGTTATTAGTGTTTAATTTAGCTAACGTTACCTGCTGTAACGTGTTATTAGTGTTTACTGTATTGCTTTGGCCTGGCTAACGTTACCTGCTGTGTAACGTGTTATTAGTGTTTACTGTGGCTAACGTAGGCTAACGTTACCTGCTGTGTAACGGTTATTAGTGTTTACTGTGGCTAACGGCTAGGCTAACGTGACCTGGTGCGTAACGTGTTATTAGTGTTTACTGTGGCTAACGCTAGGCTAACGTTACCTGCTGTGTAACGTGTTATTAGTGTTTACTGTGGCTAACAGCTAGGCTAACGTTACCTGCTGTGTACGTGTTATTAGTGTTTACTGTGGCTAACGGTAGGCTAACGTTACCCGCTATGTAGCGTGTTATTAGTGTTTACTAGCGTGACATTCAGCGATGTTTATGTTGCCTCTAACGTGGGTTTCGGAGCATCAGAGCGTAACGCAGACATGTAAGTGGCAGTGTAACGAGCCACAGAAATCCGCGTAGCTATTTCGTCCGGTAGATACCAGGCACCACATGCGCCGTTAACGTGAACAGAAAATTGCGTTGCCTGTATCTTTCACGGCAAACATGCATGTGTGGAAAGCGGTCGCACAACAGCTGAAATGGCTCCTTCACAGTATCCTTCAATAAAGGAGGACTGTAGCACAATATGGATGTAAAAGCAGTTATAATTATATAATTATGTGACAATAAAATTTAGTTTTGGCTAAAATCAACAAATAATCGTGATAATTAATCGTGATCTCAATATTGATCAAAATAATCGTGATTATCATTTTGGCCATAATCGTGCAGCCCTACCCTAGCCCTCGTTAGAGAGACTTCATCGATCCCACGATGGGGATCATGTTTAGAAGTGAAACCAACTGGTTGTGTATGGTGTCCTCCAGGAGCAGAGTCCCTGTTTCTCAGGGGGGACCAGACCTCTGGCTGCTGACAGACCACTTTCTACACAGAGGGCTGAAGAGGGCCATGGCTCCCAGCGTCTACCCCCCCCACGCTACCTGAACGGGAACTCTTCACTGGGTCCAGCTTCAAAGGGTCTGAGACGGGACACGGTTCTACATGATCCAGCCTGGAGAGTAAGTAGTCTGGAGAGTAAGGGGTCTAGAGAGGAAGTAGTCCCAGTCTAGAGAGTAAGGAGTCTAGAGAGGAAGTAGTCCCAGCCTAGAGAGTAAGGAGTCTAGAGAGGAAGTAGTCCCAGCCTAGAGAGTAAGGGGTCTAGAGAGGAAGTAGTCCCAGCCTAGAGAGTAAGGGGTCTAGAGAGTAAGGGGTCTAGAGAGTAAGGGGTCTAGAGAGTAAGGGGTCTAGAGAGTAAGGGGTCTAGAGAGGAAGTAGTCCCAGTCTAGAGAGTAAGGGGTCTAGAGAGTAAGGGGTCTAGAGAGTAAGGGGTCTAGAGAGTAAGGGGTCTAGAGAGGAAGTAGTCCCAGTCTAGAGAGTAAGGGGTCTAGAGAGTAAGGGGTCTAGAGAGTAAGGGGTCTAGAGAGTAAGGGGTCTAGAGAGTAAGGGGTCTAGAGAGTAAGGGGCCTAGAGAGTAAGGGGTCTGGAGAGGAAGTAGTCCCAGCCTAGAGAGTAAGGGGTCTGGAGAGGAAGTAGTCCCAGCCTAGAGAGTAAGGGGTCTGGAGAGGAAGTAGTCCCAGCCTAGAGAGTAAGGGGTCTAGAGAGGAAGTAGTCCCAGTCTAGAGAGTAAGGGGTCTAGAGAGGAAGTAGTCCCAGTTCTGTTTCTGCCTGGAAGTGATGAAACAAAGGCCGATTGAAGCCCCTCCCCCAGCAGTCTGTTCACAGATTGGGGGGGGGGGGGGTCGTGACAAAACCATCCTGAAGCGTATTCTGATCCAGCAGCTAACAGGGTCCTGAGTCTTTACAGCATAACATCTTTGATTTAATGGAAGTGGTGCATCCTGGGAGATGTGGAGTAGGCCTGCTGTAACTGTTCCAATAAAATAAAAACTAATCAAATCATTTTAACAAAAGAAAATACAACATTACACATTTACGTTACAGGTCTTTATATTTCAGCTTCCTCTGTCACCGCTGTGACTCACACTAAAGTCAAGACTCCTAAAATCCCTCCACACACTCATCAGTGTTTCCTGATGTTCAGACAGCCAATCAGACTTTATTAGGTCTTGGTAGAAGCATGCTGATTGGCTGTGGGATTGTAGTTAAATATTGAGTGACGAGGAAACTTTAGAGGCAGTTCAGGCAGAGCATGAAGTATTGAATTGTCCCCTAACCCTCGTTATAGGACTTAGAAATTATGTTTGGGCTCACATGATGATGATGATGATGATGATGATGATGATGAGGCAGCAGCAGCTAGGTTTAGAAGTGAAACCAACTGGTTGTGTATGGTGTCCTCCAGGAGCAGAGTCCCTGTTTCTCAGGGGGGACCAGACCTCTGGCTGGCTGCTGACAGACCACTTTCTACACCGAGGGCTGAAGAGGACCATGGCTCCCAGCGTCTACCCTCCCCACGCTACCTGAACAGGAACTCTTCACTGGGTCCAGCTTCAAAGGGTCTGAGACGGGACGCGGTTCTACATGATCCAGCCTAGAGAGTAAGTAGTTTGTGGTCCCAGTCTAGAGAGAAAGTAGTCTAGAGAGTAAGTAGTTTGTGGTCCCAGTCTAGAGAGAAAGTAGCCTAGAGAGTAAGTAGTTTGTGGTCCCAGTCTAGAGAGAAAGTAGTCTAGAGAGTAAGTAGTTCGTGGTCCCAGACTAGAGAGTAAGTAGTCTAGAGAGTAAGTAGTCTAGAGAGTAAGTAGTTTGTGGTCCCAGTCTAGAGAGTAAGTAGTCTAGAGAGTGTAGTTTGTGGTCCCAGTCTAGAGAGTAAGTAGTCTAGAGAGGTGTAGTTTGTGGTCCCAGTTCAGAGAGTAAGTAGTCTAGAGTAAGTAGTTTTGTGGTCCCAGACTAGAGAGTAAGTAGTCTGGAGAGTAAGTATTCTAGAGAGTAAGTAGCCTAAAGAGTAAGTTTGTGGTCCCAGTCTAGAGAGTAAGTAGCCTAGAGTAAGTAGTTTGTGGTCCCAGACTAGAGAGTAAGTAGCCTAGAGAGTAAGTAGTTTGTGGTCCCAGTCTAGAGAGTAAGTAGTTTGTGGTCCCAGACTAGAGAGTAAGTAGCCTAGAGAGTAAGTTTGTGGTCCCAGTCTAGAGAGTAAGTAGCCTAGAGAGTAAGTAGTTTGTGGTCCCAGTCTAGAGAGTAAGTAGTTTGTGGTCCCAGTCTAGAGAGAAAGTAGTCTAGAGAGTAAGTAGTTTGTGGTCCCAGTCTAGAGAGAAAGTAGTCTAGAGAGTAAGTAGTTTGTGGTCCCAGTCTAGAGAGAAAGTAGTCTAGAGAGTAAGTAGTTTGTGGTCCCAGTTCAAGAAAGTGGTCTGGAGAGTAAGTGGTTTGTGGTCCCAGTCTAGAGAGTAAGTAGTCTAGAGAGTAAGTAGTCTAGAGAGTAAGTAGTTTGTGGTCCCAGTCTAGAGAGTAAGTAGTTTGTGGTCCCAGACTAGAGAGTAAGTAGTCTAGAGAGTAAGTAGTCTAGAGAGTAAGTAGTTTGTGGTCCCAGTCTAGAGAGTAAGTAGTCTGGAGAGTAAGTAGTTTGTGGTCCCAGACTAGAGAGTAAGTAGTCTAGAGAGTAAGTAGTTTGTGGTCCCAGACTAGAGAGTAAGTATGTAGAGAAGTAGTCTAGAGAGTAAGTAGTTTGTGGTCCCAGTCTAGAGAGTAGTAGTCTGGAGAGTAAGTAGTTTGTGGTCCCAGACTAGAGAGTAAGTAGTCTAGAGAGAGGTAGTTTGTGGTCCCAGACTAGAGAGTAAGTAGTTTAGAGAGTAGGTAGTTTGTGGTCCCAGACTAGAGAGTAAGTAGTTCAGAGAGTAAGTAGTCTAGAGAGTAGTAGTTTGTGGTCCCAGTTTAGAGAGAAAGTGGTTCCAGCCCTAACGTTGCCCCTCCACCTGTGAGTTTACCCTGACAGCTGCTGGGAGATGATGTGAACAAAAGGCCGAATTGTAGCCCCCCCCCTCAGGCAGAGTGTTCTCAGAGGGGGGGCGCCATGACAAAGACGGACCGAAGCGTTCTTCTGATCCCACGAAAAAGCCCTCCTTTACGGGGTCCTCTGCTGTATCGGTCCAGGCTGTTGGGATGGTGCCTGAAGTCTTGGATTGTGGCCCCGAACCCTCGTTAGAGAGACTTCATCGATCCCACGATGGGGATCATGTTTAGAAATGAAACCAACTGGTTGTGTATGGTGTCCTCCAGGAGCAGAGGGGGACCAGACCTCTGGCTGCTGACAGACCACTTTCTACACAGAGCGCTGAAGAGGACCATGGCTCCCAGCGTCTACCCTCCCCACGCTACCTGAACGGGAACTCTTCACTGGGTCCAGCTTCAAAGGGTCTGAGACGGGACACGGTTCTACATGATCCAGCCTAGAGAGTAAGTAGTCTGGAGAGTAAGTGGTTCCAGTCTAGAGAGTAAGGGGTCTAGAGAGGAAGTAGTTCCAGTCTCTAGAGTAAGGGGTCTAGAGAGGAAGTAGTCCAGTCTAGAGAGTAAGGGGTCTAGAGAGGAAGTAGTTCCAGTCTAGAGAGTAAGGGGTCTAGAGAGGAAGAACCCCCCCTAAAATAATAATTTATTAAAAAAGTAATATAGCTAGAGAGAGTAAGGAGTCTAGAGAGGAAGTAGTCCCAGCCCTGTAGAGAGTAAAGGAGGTCCAGTAGAGAGGAAGTAGTCCCAGCCTAGAGAGTAAGGGGTCTAGAGAGGAAGTGGTCCCAGCCTAGAGAGAGTAAGGGGTCTAGAGAGGAAGTAGTCCCAGTCCTAGAGTATAAGGGGTCTAGAGAGAGGAAGTAGTCCCAGTCTAGAGAGTAAGGAGTCTAGAGGGGAAGTAGTCCCAGTCTCTAGAGAGTAAGGGGTCTAGAGAGGAAGTAGTCCCAGTTCTGTTTCTGCCTGGAAGTGATGAAACGAAAGGCCGATTGAAGCCCCTCCCCCAGCAGTCTGTTCACAGATTGGGGGTGGGGGGGTCGTGACAAAACCATCCTGAAGCGTATTCTGATCCAGCAGCTAACAGGGTCCTGAGTCTTTACAGCATAACATCTTTGATTTAATGGAAGTGGTGCATCCTGGGAGATGTGGAGTAGGCCTGCTGTAACTGTTCCAATTAAATAAAAACTAATCAAATCATTTTAACAAAAGAAAATACAACATTACACATTTACGTTACAGGTCTTTATATTTCAGCTTCCTCTGTCACCGCTGTGACTCACACTAAAGTCAAGACTCCTAAAATCCCTCCACACACTCATCAGTGTTTCCTGATGTTCAGACAGCCAATCAGACTTTATTAGGTCTTGGTAGAAGCATGCTGATTGGCTGTGGGATTGTAGTTAAATATTGAGTGACGAGGAAACTTTAGAGGCAGTTCAGGCAGAGCATGAAGTATTGAATTGTCCCCTAACCCTCGTTATAGGACTTAGAAATTATGTTTGGGCTCACATGATGATGATGATGATGATGATGATGATGATGATGAGGCAGCAGCAGCTAGGTTTAGAAGTGAAACCAACTGGTTGTGTATGGTGTCCTCCAGGAGCAGAGTCCCTGTTTCTCAGGGGGGACCAGACCTCTGGCTGGCTGCTGACAGACCACTTTCTACACCGAGGGCTGAAGAGGACCATGGCTCCCAGCGTCTACCCTCCCCACGCTACCTGAACAGGAACTCTTCACTGGGTCCAGCTTCAAAGGGTCTGAGACGGGACGCGGTTCTACATGATCCAGCCTAGAGAGTAAGTAGTTTGTGGTCCCAGTCTAGAGAGAAAGTAGTCTAGAGAGTAAGTAGTTTGTGGTCCCAGTCTAGAGAGAAAGTAGCCTAGAGAGTAAGTAGTTTGTGGTCCCAGTCTAGAGAGAAAGTAGTCTAGAGAGTAAGTAGTTCGTGGTCCCAGACTAGAGAGTAAGTAGTCTAGAGAGTAAGTAGTCTCGAGAGTAAGTAGTTTGTGGTCCCAGTCTAGAGAGTAAGTAGTCTAGAGAGTAAGTAGTTTGTGGTCCCAGTCTAGAGAGTAAGTAGTCTAGAGAGTAAGTAGTTTGTGGTCCCAGTCTAGAGAGTAAGTAGTCTAGAGTAAGTAGTTTGTGGTCCCAGACTAGAGAGTAAGTAGTCTAGAGAGTAAGTATTCTAGAGAGTAAGTAGCCTAGAGAGTAAGTTTGTGGTCCCAGTCTAGAGAGTAAGTAGCCTAGAGAGTAAGTAGTTTGTGGTCCCAGACTAGAGAGTAAGTAGCCTAGAGAGTAAGTAGTTTGTGGTCCCAGTCTAGAGAGTAAGTAGTTTGTGGTCCCAGACTAGAGAGTAAGTAGCCTAGAGAGTAAGTTTGTGGTCCCAGTCTAGAGAGTAAGTAGCCTAGAGAGTAAGTAGTTTGTGGTCCCAGTCTAGAGAGTAAGTAGTTTGTGGTCCCAGTCTAGAGAGAAAGTAGTCTAGAGAGTAAGTAGTTTGTGGTCCCAGTCTAGAGAGAAAGTAGTCTAGAGAGTAAGTAGTTTGTGGTCCCAGTCTAGAGAGAAAGTAGTCTAGAGAGTAAGTAGTTTGTGGTCCCAGTCTAGAGAGAAAGTAGTCTAGAGAGTAAGTAGTTTGTGGTCCCAGTCTAGAAAGTGGTCTGGAGAGTAAGTGGTTTGTGGTCCCAGTCTAGAGAGTAAGTAGTCTAGAGAGTAAGTAGTCTAGAGAGTAAGTAGTTTGTGGTCCCAGTCTAGAGAGTAAGTAGTTTGTGGTCCCAGACTAGAGAGTAAGTAGTCTAGAGAGTAAGTAGTCTAGAGAGTAAGTAGTTTGTGGTCCCAGTCTAGAGAGTAAGTAGTCTGGAGAGTAAGTAGTTTGTGGTCCCAGACTAGAGAGTAAGTAGTCTAGAGAGTAAGTAGTTTGTGGTCCCAGACTAGAGAGTAAGTAGTCTAGAGAGTAAGTAGTCTAGAGAGTAAGTAGTTTGTGGTCCCAGTCTAGAGAGTAAGTAGTCTGGAGTAAGTAGTTTGTGGTCCCAGACTAGAGAGTAAGTAGTCTAGAGAGTAAGTAGTTTGTGGTCCCAGACTAGAGAGTAAGTAGTCTAGAGAGTAAGTAGTTTGTGGTCCCAGACTAGAGAGTAAGTAGTCTAGAGAGTAAGTAGTCTAGAGAGTAAGTAGTTTGTGGTCCCAGTCTAGAGAGAAAGTGGTTCCAGCCCTAACGTTGCCCCTCCACCTGTGAGTTTACCCTGACAGCTGCTGGGAGATGATGTGAACAAAAGGCCGAATTGTAGCCCCCCCCCTCAGGCAGAGTGTTCTCAGAGGGGGGGCGCCATGACAAAGACGGACCGAAGCGTTCTTCTGATCCCACGAAAAAGCCCTCCTTTACGGGGTCCTCTGCTGTATCGGTCCAGGCTGTTGGGATGGTGCCTGAAGTCTTGGATTGTGGCCCCGAACCCTCGTTAGAGAGACTTCATCGATCCCACGATGGGGATCATGTTTAGAAATGAAACCAACTGGTTGTGTATGGTGTCCTCCAGGAGCAGAGGGGGACCAGACCTCTGGCTGCTGACAGACCACTTTCTACACAGAGCTGAAGAGGACCATGGCTCCCCAGCGTCATACCCTCCCCACGCTACCTGACACGGGAACTCTTCACTGGGTCCAGCTTCAAAGGGTCTGAGACGGGACACTGTTCTACATGATCCAGCCTAGAGAGTAAGTAGTCTGGAGAGTAAGTGGTTCCAGTCTAGAGAGTAAGGGGTCTAGAGAGGAAGTAGTTCCAGTCTCTAGAGTAAGGGGTCTAGAGAGGAAGTAGTCCAGTCTAGAGAGTAAGGGGTCTAGAGAGGAAGTAGTTCCAGTCTAGAGAGTAAGGGGTCTAGAGAGGAAGTAGTCCCAGCCTAGAGAGTAAGGAGTCTAGAGAGGAAGTAGTCCCAGCCTAGAGAGTAAGGAGTCTAGAGAGGAAGTAGTCCCAGCCTAGAGAGTAAGGAGTCTAGAGAGGAAGTAGTCCCAGCCTAGAGAGTAAGGGGTCTAGAGAGGAAGTAGTCCCAGCCTAGAGAGTAAGGAGTCTAGAGAGGAAGTAGTCCCAGCCTAGAGAGTAAGGGGTCTAGAGAGGAAGTAGTCCCAGTCTAGAGAGTAAGGGGTCTAGAGAGGAAGTAGTCCCAGTCTAGAGAGTAAGGAGTCTAGAGGGGAAGTAGTCCCAGTTCTGTTTCTGCCTGGAAGTGATGAAACGAAAGGCCGATTGAAGCCCCTCCCCCAGCAGTCTGTTCACAGATTGGGGGTGGGGGGGTCGTGACAAAACCATCCTGAAGCGTATTCTGATCCAGCAGCTAACAGGGTCCTGAGTCTTTACAGCATAACATCTTTGATTTAATGGAAGTGGTGCATCCTGGGAGATGTGGAGTAGGCCTGCTGTAACTGTTCCAATTAAATAAAAACTAATCAAATCATTTTAACAAAAGAAAATACAACATTACACATTTACGTTACAGGTCTTTATATTTCAGCTTCCTCTGTCACCGCTGTGACTCACACTAAAGTCAAGACTCCTAAAATCCCTCCACACACTCATCAGTGTTTCCTGATGTTCAGACAGCCAATCAGACTTTATTAGGTCTTGGTAGAAGCATGCTGATTGGCTGTGGGATTGTAGTTAAATATTGAGTGACGAGGAAACTTTAGAGGCAGTTCAGGCAGAGCATGAAGTATTGAATTGTCCCCTAACCCTCGTTATAGGACTTAGAAATTATGTTTGGGCTCACATGATGATGATGATGATGATGATGATGATGATGAGGCAGCAGCAGCTAGGTTTAGAAGTGAAACCAACTGGTTGTGTATGGTGTCCTCCAGGAGCAGAGTCCCTGTTTCTCAGGGGGGACCAGACCTCTGGCTGGCTGCTGACAGACCACTTTCTACACCGAGTGCTGAAGAGGACCATGGCTCCCAGCATCTACCCCCCCCCACGCTACCTGAACGGGAACTCTTCACTGGGTCCAGCTTCAAAGGGTCTGAGACGGGACACGGTTCTACATGATCCAGCCTAGAGAGTAAGTAGTCTAGAGAGTAAGTAGTTTGTGGTACCCGTTTGGTAGTGGTAGCCATATAAGTAAGTAGTTGTGAGTAGGTAGATAGAAGAAAGTAGTTTGTAGAGAGTGTAGTCTAGAGAGTAAGTAGCCTAGAGTAGTAAGTAGTTTGTGGTCCCAGACTAGAGAGTAAGTAGTCTAGAGAGTAAGTAGTGAATCTTAGAGAGTAAGTAGTTTGTGTGTCCAAGTTCTAGAGAGGGCAGACTAGAGAGTAAGTAGCCTAGAGAGTAAGTATTTTGTGGTCCCAGTCTAGAGAGGTAAAGTAGTCTAGAGAGTAAGTACCGTCTAGAGAGTAAAGTAGTTTGTGGTCCCAGTCTAGAGAGTAAGTTGTAGTCTAGAGAGTAAGTAGTCTAGAGAGTAAGTAGTCTAGAGAGTAAGTAGTTTGTGGTCCCAGTCTAGAGAGTAAGTAGCCTAGAGAGTAAGTTTGTGGTCCCAGTCTAGAGAGAAAGTAGTCTAGAGAGTAAGTAGTTTGTGGTCCCAGTCTAGAGAGAAAGTAGTCTAGAGAGTAAGTAGTTTGTGGTCCCAGACTAGAGAGAAAGTAGTCTAGAGAGTAAGTAGTTTGTGGTCCCAGTCTAGAGAGAAAGTAGTCTAGAGAGAAAGTAGTTTGTGGTCCCAGTCTAGAGAGTAAGTAGTTTGTGGTCCCAGACTAGAGAGTAAGTAGCCTAGAGAGTAAGTAGTTTGTGGTCCCAGACTAGAGAGTAAGTAGTCTAGAGAGTAAGTAGTCTAGAGAGTAAGTAGTTTGTGGTCCCAGTCTAGAGAGAAAGTAGCCTAGAGAGTAAGTGGTTTGTGGTCCCAGTCTAGAGAGAAAGTGGTTCCAGCCCTAACGTTGCCCCTCCACCTGTGAGTTTACCCTGACAGCTGCTGGGAGATGATGTGAACAAAAGGCCGAATTGTAGCCCCCCCCCTCAGGCAGAGTGTTCTCAGAGGGGGGGGCGCCATGACAAAGACGGACCGAAGCGTTCTTCTGATCCCACGAAAAAGCCCTCCTTTACGGGGTCCTCTGCTGGATCGGTCCAGGCTGTTAGGATGGTGCCTGAAGTCTTGGATTGTGGCCCCGAACCCTCGTTAGAGAGACTTCATCGATCCCACGATGGGGATCATGTTTAGAAATGAAACCAACTGGTTGTGTATGGTGTCCTCCAGGAGCAGAGGGGGACCAGACCTCTGGCTGCTGACAGACCACTTTCTACACAGAGGGCTGAAGAGGACCATGGCTCCCAGCGTCTACCCTCCCCACGCTACCTGAACGGGAACTCTTCACTGGGTCCAGCTTCAAAGGGTCTGAGACGGGACACCGTTCTACATGATCCCAGCCTAGAGAGTAAGTAGTCTGAAAAAAAAAGGTTTTTCCTTAAAAAAAAAAAGGGCTAAAAAAAAAAAAAATTATTTTAGAAGAAAAAAAAAGTTTAAAAAAAAATAAATTTTTTTTTTAAAGAATAAAGAGTAAAAAAAATAAATAAAATATAAGAGAAAGTAAGGATTATTTAATTTAAAATAAAAAATTAGCCTAGGCGTATCTGGAGAGAGAGGGGGGGGGTCCAGTCTAGAGAGTAAGGGGTCTAGAGAGGAAGTAGTCCAGTCTAGAGAGTAAGGGGTCTAGAGAGGAAGTAGTCCAGTCTAGAGAGTAAGGGGTCTAGAGAGTAAGTAGTTCCAGTCTAGAGAGTAAGGGGTCTAGAGAGGAAGTAGTCCAGTCTGGCGAGGAAGTAGTCCCAGCCTAGAGAGTAAGTAGTTCCAGTCTAGAGAGGAAGTAGTCTAGTCTCAGTTCTGTTTCTGCCTGGAAGTGATGAAACAAAAGGCCGATTGAAGCCCCTCCCCCAGCAGTCTGTTCACAGAGGGGGGGGCCGTGACAAAACCATCCTGAAGCGTATTCTGATCCAGCAGCTAACAGGGTCCTGAGTCCTCCAGCCTCCCTACATGGGTTCAGTTTTAAACGATCGTGTCCTCTCATAGGATTACATACAGTAACCTATTGTGTTTAAATTAGGTTAACGTTGCTCCGTCTGGTCTCTGGTGGACTCGGTCAGTAGTCAGGAGGGAGAACTAGACCCCCTTTGTTTAAATACTGGTTTCCTGGTCTTTAGATCCAGACCGAGACAGTAGGGCTCACATGTCGGGTTTCCCACCACTAGGAGGTTGAGTTGCACCACTGACTCTCTGAGATCTAATGCATGTAGTCTGACTTGTGTTTATTATGGTCTGTAACTGTCCCGGTGTCTGAGACCGTCTGGAGATCACAAGAGTCCAGCACGATGAGAACAAGAGACCCAAACATCTACCAACAAACTGACCACTGTTTGGGTCTCTTGTTCTCATCGTGCTGGACTCTTGTGATCTCCAGGTGGTCTCGTGACATCTAACCAAACAAGCGACTTTTACCGGCGGGCCTTTTACAGCCGAGCTGGGGCGCGCCGATGTGATGTCAGAATGACTTGGAGCGCGCTAGCACGCCAGGATGTGGCGAGCGCGACCTGAGGTTTCTCTTTTATCGTTGAGGCTGAAACAGGAAGTCTGAACGAGCTGGCCGACAGCGTTCGGGCTGGGCATCCTTCAGAACCTTTCCATCCGGGGCCAATTTCAATACCTCAGTTTCCATGCCGGTTCCTAACGATTTTTTTTTTTTTTTTTGTTTTTAAAATCCATTTCAACATCAACAAAAATACATTAAAAACAAAGCTTTTATTTTCCACCGTAATTGTGAATCAAAACAGTTATCAGAATTTAAATATTCTGGTAAAACTGCTCACTCAGTAACATTTAATAAAAGGGCCTTGCCTGCTCAGCCTGTCAGTCAGTCATCAGGGCAGAGAAACCACTGTTGTGCCTGCTGGTCTAAGAGGAAGTGTAACGTCACCAGGATCGCGTTCGGCTCGCCATTAATATCATATCGCAGCAAACTCTGTCTGCGTGAAGTTTTGAGAGACTGTAACCACACTAGAGTCTCTGTGTCGCTTTTGGAACCGAAATTTTGCACCAAAAGAGAATTTTTCGATACTCGTAGGATTGGAATACTTTTTCCGACACCATAAAAGTATCTACGTTCGGTAAGATGAGTTCTTTAATGGTGAAAGGCTCGATCCCACCAAGTAGATCATCCAATCAGATCACACGATCCCACCAAGTAGATCATCCAATCAGATCACAGCATTGACATCAGTGCTGCTGCCAGCTATCTATCTAGAACTGGCAGCAGCACTGACCTCAATGCTGTGATCTGATTGGATGATCTACTTGGTGGGATCGACCCTTTCACCATTAACGATCTCATCTTAACCGGTGAGGTTACCATAGAGACCTGCAGTCCCTCTGAGTCCTGGCAGCACGCTGTCGGCCAGCTCGTTCAGGCTTCCTGTTTCAGCCTCAACGATAAAAGGGGAAACCTCAGGTCGCACACTCAATGTCCTGGCGTGCTAGCGAGCTCAAAGTCATTTCTATTTTTATTTTTTTGGGGGGGTTTTTGGTTTTTTTTCCACTATATCCACACCAAGACCCACCCTTCAATAGCATTCACACACTACGATTGGCCAGGCGTCCTTGTTCAGGTCCTGTCTCCTGACCAATCCCCTTAACCGCTCGAGGTCGAATGCCTAACCCCGACCAATCGAGCGGCTTCGTAGGGCGGGTCTTGGCGTGGCCGTAGTGGGATTCCTAATGCTGCTGCCAGTTCTGTTGTTTACCTCCTTTCTTCTTCTCCTAGTCTGTAGAAGGAGCAGCGTCGGTAGCCTCTGCTCATCAGCGCCCCCTCTGGTCAGGAGAAGACACCAGCTAGTGTCGCTGCGTTTCATCCTGAGTGTTAAATGTCTTAAAGTCTAAACGACCATTGATTGGTGGGAGGTGTTCTGGTGGTTGATGTCCTCTTCTCTCTGATTGGCTCTGACAGAACGGACTCTTCCTCCCGCGCTGTGATGTCAGACCTCCCAACACGACACAGCGGTGAGTGACATCACACCTGTGATGTAACAGCTGCTGGGAGATGATGTGAACAAAAGGCCGAATTGTAGCCCCTTTCTCAGAGCGGGGGCGCCATGACAAAGACGGACCGAAGCGTTCTTCTGATCCCGTGACAGCCCTGCGTTACATGTTTACCCGTTACTCTGAGGCCGTGTAACGGCTGTGTTTGATTGGTCGTCTACGGGCTGCATCACTAACCTCTGTTCTCTGATTGGTTAGGAGCTCTGGAGCGCCGACTGCACACGTTGAGCTACACCGGAGAACCGGGATTAAGCCACGATTTACCACTTATTCTGGCTCAGTTTAGCAAAGGTACCTGAGTTACCATGGAGACTTATTCTGTACAGCTAGCCTGCTCCTGACCAGGCTAACAGCTAGCCAGGCAAACAGCTAGCCTGCTCCTGAGCAGGCTAACAGCTAGCCAGGCAAACAGCTAGCCTGCTCCTGAGCAGGTTAACAGCTAGCCAGGCAAACAGCTAGCCTGCTCCTGAGCAGGTTAACAGCTAGCCAGGCTAACAGCTAGCCTGCTCCTGAGCAGGCTAACAGCTAGCCAGGCTAACAGCTAGCCAGGTTAACAGCTAGCCTGCTCCTGAGCAGGCTAACAGCTAGCCAGGCTAACAGCTAGCCAGGTTAACAGCTAGCCTGCTCCTGACCAGGCTAACAGCTAGCCAGGCTAACAGTAACACAATTTTAATTCTCCAAGCTAAATATTTGAATTGTTCTTACTATATAAATACTTTAATTCCCCATGTACCTGTGTACGTACCTCAGTATAAGTGTCTGTGTTGTGTACATTATGTGAGCTGTACGACTTCTCTGGCCCTGCTTCTCTCGTCAGGCTGCCATTGTTAATAAGAACCAGTTAATGACTGGCCTGTAAAGATGCCATTGTTAATAAGAACCAGTTAATGACTGGCCTGTAAAGATGCCATTGTTAATAAGAACCAGTTAATGACTGGCCTGTAAAGATGCCATTGTTAATAAGAACCAGTTAATGACTGGCCTGTAAAGATGAAGCTAACACCAGAATTGATTGGTCCTCATCGCCCAGCTGAGGTTTTACCTTCTTATTATCAGCCTGCATTAAAATACTACCGCTGCATCTGATTTTTCAGTTAACTGTTATTTAAATCAACTTAAATAATGCTTCATGTGACATTGCTGTATGAAGACTGCTGTTCATCTTGTTAGAAGGTTCAATATATTACAGCAGTTGTTGAAGGCTGATAAAGTTGCCAAATGTGTTTTTAAATGAAGTCAGTTAGAGCGATATATGTGTGTTTCTATAGTGGACCAATGCACCTTATTATTTTAGTGGATTAATTTTTGTATTTGTTTTTAATAAAGGATCATGTTTGTTCCTCTTCCATGTGCGTTGTATTTGGTATTCTTGGCACGTGTGTGTGTGTGTCCAGTAAACTGGGACTATAATTTGGGAGGATTGTACAATTTTAAGAACATATCCTAATTG
>NC_053122.1:77431-82431 GCF_010015445.1 Perca fluviatilis | reverse complement strand
ACGGAAACATGGGTTTAAATATCCAATTTTTCATTTTTTTCCCACCTTGACAAATTTAAAAAATTGTATCTTGAACCTGTTTGTATTCAGAGGATCCTGGTCCAGATGCAGGTAATGAGCTGCATCTTCCCCAGAGTAGAGGGAGAGAACATCACGGCAGGGTTATGACTAGGGCTGGGCATCGAGAACCGATTCCTACTTGGAACCGTTTGGAGGATTTGGTTTCAGATCTGATCATCACTTCCCAATTTAACATGCGCAAGTTTAGGTTTCCGTAGCGACCAGGCGCTTGTTGTGTTGCAGCCGCGGAGCTCAGTAAGCGGTGCTCTAGCGTGGCTTTATTTAACGTTGATAAAGCCTCGTCACACTGCAACCAGCTCTGAATCAGAATAAAACTCAGAATCAGAATGGTTAAAATCCAAACAATGCCCATTTTGTGTGTGTGTGTGTGTGTGTGTGTGTGTGTGTGTGTGTGTGTGTGTGTGTGTGTGTGTGTGTGTGTGTGTGTGTGTGTGTGTGTGTGTGTGTGTGTGTGTGTGTGTGGTCAAGGCATGTGGCCTTGAGTTTGACCCATGTGGACTAGACAGTCTACATCAGGGGTCACCAACCTTTTCTAAACTGAGAGCTACTTCCTGGGTACTGAGTCATACGAAGGGCTACCAGTTTGATACACTCTTCTGAAATAACAAATGTACTCAGTTTGCCTTTAGTTATATATGATTATTAATGATTAATGATAGTTATATATGATTATTAATAGTTATATATGATTATTAATGATAGTTATATATGGTTATTAATAGTTATATATGATTATTAAGGATTAATGATAGTTATATATGATTATTAATAGTTATATATGATTATTAATGATAGTTCTATATGATTATTAATAGTTCTATATGATTATTAAGGATTAATGATAGTTATGTATGATTATTAATAGTTATATATGATCATTAATGATAGTTGTATATGATTATTAATAGTTATATATGATTATTAATGATTAATGATACTTGTCTATGTGAAGACACTGATCATGTTAATGATTTCTCACAATAATTATCAACAATGACATAACAAGGTGGGAAACAGATAATATCAATATTCAATTGTCATTTTTAGAACAGGCCTGAGGGCTCCTCATGGTCCTTGGGGGCTCCCTGGTGCCCCCGGGCACCGAGTTGGTGACCCCTGGTCTGTATAAATGCTGACTGTAGACAAGAGACCATGTCCACTTAGGGTAAAGTTGCAGTCTAGCTGGTGATGTAGATCAGTGATATATAACACAATATTTAAGAATACAATTTAGGTTCACAACATATTTTGGCTCATTCTAGTCGTGTTCCAAACCAAAAACATGGGAAACTGTTCTTCAACTCGCAATTACACAACGCTCAAAGCAGAATTTGGCAAATTTGAGACTCAGAAACTCCCCCAGAACCAGAACCAGAAGCAGAGAGTGTAACATTCAATCTGTGAGAGAGCTTGTTGTGAGTCAGCTGGGTGGTAGCATACTTAGATTAAAATGTAATCATTAGTTTTTGCTCGATTTTGCTAAATTCTAGGATGGTTTTGGAACTTTTGTGCTGACTTGTTCAGAGCTTCATGTGGACCAAACTGTGAGAGAGAGGACTACATGAGACATGCAACCACTGAGTCAAAGATACTTCACTTTATCGATGAAATAAAAGCACGTCAGATAAACTCTCCATGTCTGCCCCTTGGTGGTTTGTTTAAAGATGTTAACCGTTAGTTTAACAATGGTTAATGCTGTTCCTTCCTCTTTACTCCTAAAGCATCAGAGGGGAAACAGCTGCAGCCCTCAACTATGGCATAGTAAGAGAGATGTTGGTTTAACCAGCCTGAAGCTTCCTCACATGGCTATCTGTGTTCTTAGATAACAAGGGAGGAAGGCCGAAGACTGCTGACGACAAAGCTAAATTAAGGTTGTCTTCCTGGCCCCCAGGAAAGAGGTGTTTAGGCTAAAAGGTAGAACAATAGCAAGGGGGGGTTGTAAACTAAGGTGGAATTGTTTATGGTATGTAACTGATTGACAGGACAATGGATGGAGGAGGGAGGATGATTCTGCCATGTTCTTTCTCTTTCCTATAATGTGTGATGTTTAGACTAGAAGGCAGAAATGCTCATTCAGTCGTACCTGTGAATCTATATTTCTCTATTTTGCAAAATATAATAAATGCTCAAAGACCAGACTTTGGTTTAATTCTCAAAACAGTCTTTATTCGTTTTAATTTTTTTCACTAAACTCTGCTGCTTACAAGAAAATTCCATCACAGATTCTCGTTTTCCACTGTTGCCCTCTGGGAAATTGAGTTTGACAGCCCTGGACTATATGAATGCTGAGATGTAGTAAAACATGACTTCTTTTACAACGTGCCCAAATCTAACTTGTATAACTGCTGATGTTCTGCAGGCACCAAGTATAACTAGTATAACTGCTGATATTCTCCAGGCACCAAGTATAACTAGTATAACTACTGATATTCTCCAGGCACCAAGTATAACTAGTATAACTGCTGATATTCTCCAGGCACCAAGTATAACTAGTATAACTACTGATATTCTCCAGGCACCAAGTATAACTAGTATAACTGCTGATATTCTCCAGGCACCAAGTATAACTAGTATAACTACTGATATTCTCCAGGCACCAAGTATAACTAGTATAACTGCTGATATTCTCCAGGCACCAAGTATAACTAGTATAACTGCTGATGTTCTCCAGGCACCAAGTATAACTAGTATAACTGCTGATGTTCTCCAGGCACCAAGTATAACTAGTATAACTGCTGATATTCTCCAGGCACCAAGTATAACTAGTATAACTGCTGATATTCTCCAGGCACCAAGTATAACTAGTATAACTGCTGATATTCTCCAGGCACCAAGTATAACTAGTATAACTGCTGATGTTCTCCAGACACCAAGTATAACTAGTATAACTGCTGATGTTCTCCAGGCACCAAGTATAACTAGTATAACTGCTGATATTCTCCAGGTACCAAGTATAACTAGTATAACTACTGATGTTCTCCAGACACCAAGTATAACTAGTATAACTGTGTCTGTTCTCCAGACACCAGGTATAACTAGTATAACTGTGTCTGTTCTCTAGGCACCAAGTATAACTAGTATAACTGTGTCTGTTCTCCAGGCACCAAGTATAACTAGTATAACTGCGTCTGTTCTCCAGGCACCAAGTATAACTAGTATAACTGCTGATGTTCTCCAGACACCAAGTATAACTAGTATAACTGTGTCTGTTCTCCAGGCACCAAGTATAACTAGTATAACTGCGTCTGTTCTGCAGGCACCAAGTATAACTAGTATAACTGCGTCTGTTCTGCAGACATCAAGTATAACTAGTATAACTGCTGATATTCTCCAGGCACCAAGTATAACTAGTATAACTGCTGATGTTCTCCAGGCACCAAGTATAACTAGTATAACTGTCTGTTCTGCAGGCACCAAGTATAACTAGTATAACTGCGTCTGTTCTCCAGGCACCAAGTATAACTAGTATAACTTTGTCTGTTCTCCAGGCACCAAGTATAACTAGTATAACTGTGTCTGTTCTGCAGGCACCACGTATAACTAGTATAACTGTCTGTTCTCCAGGCACCAAGTATAACTAGTATAACTGTGTCTGTTCTGCAGGCACCAAGTATAACTAGTATAACTGTGTCTGTTCTGCAGGCACCAAGTATAACTAGTATAACTGCGTCTGTTCTGCAGGCACCAAGTATAACTAGTATAACTAGTATAACTGCGTCTGTTCTGCAGGCACCAAGTATAACTAGTATAACTGCGTCTGTTCTGCAGGCACCAAGTATAACTAGTATAACTGTGTCTGTTCTGCAGGCACCAAGTCTAACTAGTATAACTACTGATATTCTCCAGGCACCAAGTATAACTAGTATAACTACTGATATTCTCCAGGCACCAAGTCTAACTAGTATAACTACTGATATTCTCCAGGCACCAAGTATAACTAGTATAACTACTGATATTCTCCAGGCACCAAGTATAACTAGTATAACTGCTGATATTCTCCAGGCACCAAGTATAACTAGTATAACTACTGATATTCTCCAGGCACCAAGTATAACTAGTATTACTGTGTCTGTTCTGCAGGCACCAAGTATAACTAGTATAACTGTGTCTGTTCTGCAGGCACCAAGGCCTTCAAGTGCTGGTTCTGCGGCGATGGCTTCAGCGCGCAGCGCGAGCTCAGCGACCACCTGGAGGCGCACAGCGGCGAGAAGTGCTACCGCTGCGACGTCTGCGGCAAGATGTTCGTGTCCTACCAGGGGTTCAACTTCCACCGCAGGGCCCACCGGGGCAGCCAGCTGCTGCCCTGCAACAAGTGTGACAAGTCCTTCAGCAACCCCCAGAGCCTCAAGCTGCACCAGGTCAGCTTCAAACACAACTTTATTTACAACAGAGACACAGACAGAGCCTCAAGCTGCACCAGGTCAGCTTCAAACACAACTTTATTTACAACAGAGATACAGACAGAGCCTCAAGCTGCACCAGGTCAGCTTTAAACCAACTTTATTTACAACAGAGGTACAGACAGAGCCTCAAGCTGCACCAGGTCTCTTGTTTTTATTATTAGGGGTCGAGCAGCGAATAAATCAACAGAAACAAAAGGAAAGTGACAAAAAAACTTTGAAAAAAGTGACAAAAACATTGGGAATAGCGACGCAAGAAAAACTAATTTTAAATTTTTACCCAGAAAATCATAAAGTTGCAGGTCGACAGGAAGACAACACAAGGGTTAACAAAAAGTTAAAAAAGTGAAACTCTACTTTGAACCCTATTTTATTAATTTAAGTTTATTTTATTATTAATTACGTTCATTTAGAGACCCCCCAACCAAGCTCAGATTATAACCTGAACCCTTCTGTTATTGGAAATGTACCAAACAGATACTCCATCATTTACGGTCAACACAGTGCAACATATTAGGG
>NC_053122.1:47431-72431 GCF_010015445.1 Perca fluviatilis | reverse complement strand
CCATCTACAGGGTCCTACCCTCCTTTTGGGAATTCCAACCAAGCCAGTGGAATATAGAGACGGAGGGCATTTAAGTCCCATCTCTCCTCCCCCCCGTGGACTTGTCTGCTAGCCACCAACATGTAGAGTCTGTTACCAGCTCCTACATCAGGCCAGTACGGTGGGACCAGGGGGGTGCGTGCCAATAGTCAATGTCCACGGTTTGTCTGCGTTTCGGTGCTGTGACCCATTTATTTCCAGTAACGGCCTGCTTACCGTCGCACAAGCATACAGTCCATTTCATTTCTGGTTTAGTTCCATCCATTTTCCTCGTCAAACAATTTAAACACCGACAAACACCAACACGGTGAAAAGATGTCTGCTTTCCCCGTTTCCCACCCACCTGTGTACCTGTGGCTGATTACCTGTAGGCCTTCCCAAAGGCAGTGCTCCACCCAGTGCTCACACATAACACTGCACATTGACCTAACCAACATGGTAGCCTATACAACCAGAGTGGTGAAATGGCTCCAACACACCAGACACATGTCTAAAAGCTGCTGTGTGCTGATCGATTCAGCACCAACAGGCTCAGGAACCCACCACTGCAGGTTTTAGAAGCTACTGAGCTGTAATGAAGACAGAAGTGGAAACAGACGGTAGGAATCAGCACAGAGGACGGACAGATACTAAGATAACGATATGTCAGACATAAAGAAAGGACGTGTGGTTAAGTTCTATGGTTATACCTATTGTTATATCTATCTTTATACCTATGGTTATATCTACGGTTATACCTATGGTTATATCTATGGTTATACCTATGGTTATACCTATGGTTATATCTATGGTTATACCTATGGTTATATCTATGGTTATACCTATTGTTATATCTATGTTTATACCTATGGTTATACCTATGGTTATATCTATCTTTATACCTATGGTTATATCTATCTTTATACCTATGGTTATATCTATGGTTATATCTATGGTTATACCTATGGTTATATCTATCTTTATACCTATGGTTATATCTATCTTTATATCTATGGTTATACCTATGGTTATATCTATGTTTATACCTATGGTTATACCTATGGTTATACCTATGGTTATATCTATGGTTATACCTATGGTTATATCTATGGTTATATCTATGGTTATACCTATGGTTATATCTATCTTTATACCTATGGTTATATCTATCTTTATACCTATGGTTATACCTATGGTTATATCTATGGTTATATCTATGGTTATACCTATGGTTATATCTATCTTTATACCTATGGTTATACCTATGGTTATATCTATCTTTATACCTATGGTTATATCTATGGTTATATCTATCTTTATACCTATGGTTATATCTATTTTATACTATGTATACCTAGGTTATATCTATGGTTATATCTATGGTATACTATGGTTAATCTTTTTAATAGGTTATACTGTAATTATCTAACTATGGTTATATCTATCTTTATATCTATGGTTATACTATGGTTATATATGGTTTATCTATGGTTATACTATATATTATTTATACTATGGTTATATCTATCTTTATATTGGTTATACCTATGGTTATATTATCTTTCTAGGTTGATTATGGTTATATCTATTTTATATATCTTTAACTATGGTTTATGTATTTATATATTTATATATGGTTATACTTATGGTTATACCTGGTTATATCTATGGTTTATACTATGTTAATATGTTATTATGTATACTATTATACTACGGTTATATCTATGGTTATACTATGGTTATATCTACGGTTAGATCTATGGTTATACCTATGGTTATATCTATCTTTATATCTATGGTTATACCTATGGTTATATCTATCTTTATACCTATGGTTAGATCTATGGTTATATCTATCTTTATACCTATGGTTATATCTACGGTTATATCTATGGTTATACCTATGGTTATATCTACGGTTATATCTATGGTTATACCTATGGTTAAGTTCTATGGTTATATCTATCTTTATATCTATGGTTATACCTATGGTTATATCTATCTTTATACCTATGGTTAGATCTATGGTTATATCTATCTTTATACCTATGGTTATATCTATGGTTATACCTACGGTTATACCTACGGTTATATCTATGGTTATACCTATGGTTATACCTATGGTTAGGTCTATCGTTATACCTATGGTTATATCTACGGTTATATCTATGGTTATACCTATGGTTAAGTTCTATGGTTATATCTATGGTTATATCTATGGTTATATCTATGGTTATACCTATGGTTATACCTATGGTTATACCTATGGTTATACCTATGGTTATATATATGGTTAAGTTCTATGGTTATACCTATGGTTATACCTATGGTTATATCTACGGTTATATCTATGGTTATACCTATGGTTAAGTTCTATGGTTATATCTATGGTTATATCTATGGTTATACCTATGGTTATACCTATGGTTAGATCTATCGTTATACCTATGGTTATATCTACGGTTATATCTATGGTTATACCTATGGTTAAGTTCTATGGTTATATCTATGGTTATATATATGGTTATATCTATGGTTATATCTATGGTTATACCTATGGTTAAGTTCTATGGTTATACCTATGGTTATACCTATGGTTATACCTATGGTTATATATATGGTTAAGTTCTATGGTTATACCTATGGTTATACCTATGGTTATACCTATGGTTAAGTTCTATGGTTATACCTATGGTTATATCTACGGTTATATCTATGGTTATACCTATGGTTAAGTTCTATGGTTATATCTATGGTTATATCTATGGTTATATCTATGGTTATATCTATGGTTATACCTATGGTTATACCTATGGTTATATCTATGGTTATACCTATGGTTATACCTATGGTTATATCTATGGTTATATCTATGGTTATATCTATGGTTATATCTATGGTTAAGTTCTATGGTTAAGTTCTATGGTTATACCTATGGTTATACCTATGGTTATACCTATGGTTATATCTATGGTTAAGTTCTATGGTTATATCTATGGTTATACCTATGGTTATATCTATGGTTATATCTATGGTTATATCTATGGTTATATCTATGGTTATACCTATGGTTATACCTATGGTTATACCTATGGTTATATCTATGGTTATACCTATGGTTATACCTATGGTTATACCTATGGTTATATCCTATGGTTATGTCTATGGTTAAGTTCTATGGTTGTTTCTATGGTTATACTATGGTTATACCTATGGTTATACCTATGGTTATATCTATGGTTAAGTTCTATGGTTGATATCTATGGATTGTCTATGGTTATATCTATGGTTATATCGTTGAGTGTGTGCGGACCTGGCTCACCATCTATACAGATATTAATGGATCTATCCCACAGCACTCTCTGTAAGTAACTGGTATTGATGATGATGATGATATGGTATGTGTTGTTATGTGGTATTGGTATTGGTATTATGTGTATTGTTATTGATGATGTATTTATTGTTGGTATTATATATATTGTCTGTGATGATAATGTGATATGATATTATTTTTTGTATTAACGGTATTGTGATGTTGTTATATTGTATGATGATATTTTGTATATATTGTTGTATTAATAGCTGTGTGTGATGTGTGATGATGTGTGTTATTGTGTATTATTGTTGTATTAACAGCGGTATGTGTGTTGTTTTTTTTGGTATTGATATTGTGGTAATTATATTGTATTAACAGCTGATGATGTATATATATTATTGATTTTATTAACAATGATGATGATGATGATGATGTTGATGATGATGATGATATTATGGTGATGTGTGTGTGTATATATATTGTCTATTAACAATTATTATTGATGATGATGATATATATATTGTCTTATATTAACAGCTATTGATGATGATGATGATGATGATGATGATGATGATGATGATTATTGTTGTATATGGTGTGATATTAATGGTGATGATGATGATGATGATAGTAGTATTATGTGATATTATTATTGATGATGTATATATTGTACTTATGATAACATGTGATGATGATATGTGATGATAGTATATTGTTGTATTAACTGCGGTGATGTGATGATGATATGTATGTATTATGTGATATTACTATTATGTGATGATGATGATATTGTGATGTTGATGATGATTATGATAATATATTGTATATTAATTGATGATGATATTATATATTGTGTTATTAACTTTATTGATGATGATGATGATGATGATGATGATATTATGTATTGATGATGATGATATTGATGATGATATATATATATTGTCTATTATTAACAGCTGATGATGATGATGATATTATTATGTATATATTTCAATGATATTATTATATTGATATATTATATGGTATTGTTGATGATGATGTATATGTATATAATATTAACTTATTGATGTTATTGTATATATTGTGTATTAAATTTGATGATGATGATAATATATTGTCTGTATTAACGACTGATGATGATATTATATATTATTAACAGCTGTGTATGTGATGATGATATTATTATATTGATAATGATGATAACAATGATGATGATGATATTATTATATATTGATATGTATTACTGGTGTATTATTATGTTATGATATTATTAATATAATGATATTATTGATGTATGTATTATGATATGATGATGATGATGATATTATCGAATGATGTATTATTATGTTAGTATTAACAATGATATTGATGATTATATGATAATGATATTAACAATTGATGATGATGATGATATTGATGATGATATTGATATTATATTATTGTTAATATTGTTATTTATTGTTATTGATGTGATAACTGGTTATGTGATATTATTATATATTATTATTATTATATATTGTGTTAATGATAGTACTAGTTATTATTATGTTGTATTACTTGGATGATGATGATGATGATATTGATGATGATGATATTATTGATGATAATGATGATATTATTATTAATATATTATTGGATAAATTTTTATTGTGTGTATATATTATTGATTAACAGCTGTTGTATTGATGATATTGTATATATTATTATATTTGTGTTATGATAATTTGTGTATTATTATGTGTGTGTAATTAACTAGTTATTATTATTATTATATGTATTATTATTATTATTATTATTATTATTATTGTGTATATATTGTGTGAATTAACAGCTGTGTGTGTGTGTGTATATATTGTGTGGATTAACAGCTGTGTGTGTGTGTATATATTATTATTGAGTTAACAGCTGTGTGTGTGTGTGTATATATTGTGTGAATTAACAGCTGTGTGTGTGTGTGTATATATTGTGTGAATTAACAGCTGTGTGTTATTATTATTGTATATATTGTGTGAATTAACACTGTGTGTGTGTATATATTGTGTGAATTACACTGTGTGTGTGTGTATATATTGTGTAATCTGGTATTATTATGTGTGTATATATTGTGTGAATTAACAGCTGTGTGTGTGTGTGTATATATTGTGTGAATTAACAGCTGTGTGTGTGTGTGTATATATTATGTGAATTAACAGCTGTGTGTGTGTGTATATATTGTGTGAATTAACAGCTGTGTGTGTGTGTATATATTGTGTGTAATTTATTTTGTGTGTGTATATATTGTGTGAATTAACAGCTGTGTGTGTGTGTGTATATATTGTGTGAATTAACAGCTGTGTGTGTGTGTATATATTATGTGAATTAACAGCTGTGTGTGTGTGTGTATATATTGTGTGAATTAACAGCTGTGTGTGTGTGTGTATATATTATGTGAATTAACAGCTGTGTGTGTGTGTATATATTATGTGAATTAACAGCTGTGTGTGTGTGTGTATATATTGTGTGAATTAACAGCTGTGTGTGTGTGTGTATATATTATGTGAATTAACAGCTGTGTGTGTGTGTATATGTCGTCCCCAGGAATGTGGGCGGAGCTTCACCACGTCGGGCTCCCTGCTGAGCCACCAGCGGTCCAAACACACGGGAGAGAAACCTCACTACTGCTTCACGTGCGGCCAGTTCTTCTTCACCAGCTCGCTGCTGCGCGTGCACCAGCTGGACCACAGCGGCGAGCGCCCGCACGCCTGTGGCTGCGGAAAGACGTTCAAAACCCGCGGGGTGCTGCGGCTGCACCTCAAGAGATTCCTGACCCACAGGCCTGCACAGTGAACGCACCACCGGTCCCGCACACTGAACGCACCACCGGTCCCCTCACAGTGAACGCACCACCGGTCCCACACACTGAACGCACCACTGGTCCTCTCACAGTGAACGCACCACCGGTCCCACACAGTGAGCACTACCCCGGTCCACACACAGGCACCACACTGGTCCATACACACTGAACGCACCACTGGTCCCCTCACAGTGAACGCACCACCGGTCCCACACACTGAACGCACCACTGGTCCCCTCACAGTGAACGCACCACCGGTCCCACACAGTGAACGCACCACCGGTCCCACACAGTGAACGCACCACCGGTCCCACACAGTGAACGCACCACCGGTCCCACACAGTGTGCATAGCCACACGCAAAAATGCAAACACGGTGCCACCCAGTGACTTTCACCCCTGTAATGCTACTGGTCCCACACAGTGAATGCAACACTGGTCCCACACAGTGAATGCAACACTGGTCCCACACAGTGAATGCAACACTGGTCCCACACAGTGAATGCAACACTGGTCCCACACAGTGAATGCAACACTGGTCCCTCACAGTGAATGCAACACTGGTCCCACACAGTGAATGCAACACTGGTCCCACACAGTGAATGCAACACTGGTCCCTCACAGTGAATGCAACACTGGTCCCTCACAGTGAATGCAACACTGGTCCCACACAGTGAATGCAACACTGGTCCCTCACAGTGAATGCAACACTGGTCCCTCACAGTGAATGCAACACTGGAAACCTCACTACTGCTTCACGTGCGGCCAGTTCTTCTTCACCAGCTCGCTGCTGCGCGTGCACCAGCTGGACCACAGCGGCGAGCGCCCGCAGTGAATGCAACACTGGTCCCACACAGTGAATGCAACACTGGCTCCACACAGTGAACGCACCACTGGCCCCCCCACAGTGAACGCAACTGTTGCTTAATTATTTTGAGAAAAGAGGCGACTGTTTTTTCCCACATTCCCATGATTTTGCAGAGAAAAAAAGAAACCGCAGAACTTGTTTTCAACTTTTCTTCAGTATCAGTCGCCTGGACATTCATTCAGATAGAGAAGAGGAGATGAGGAGAGAGGAGAGGAGTCTGTGTGTTTGGGGTTTTGTGAACAGCTGTTTACTCCTGGAGAATGCCACCTTCTCATTAAAGAGACTGAGACTGGGACTCTGGGATGGAGATACAAGCTTTCTGGGCTGCTTCTAACTAACTTTGAGTTTTCCTTGAGAAGAAGAAAGCTGCAACAGATACTACACATACTACAGTTACTACAGATACTACACATACTACAGATACAGCTACTACAGTTACTACAGATACTACACATAGCCTACTACAACTACAGTTACTACAGTTACTACAGATACTCACGTTTTACTCACTTAAGTTCATTTTTTCAGTCAACCAACCTTTCTGTTTGTCCGTACAGAAAATGAAATTATCCATTTTATATAAAAGAGAAAGATGTGACATTAAGAAAAAACACTCAGAGGAAAGGTGTGTGTGTGTGTGTGTGTGTGTGTGTGTGTGTGTGTGTGTGTGTGTGTGTGTGTGTGTGTGTGTGTGTGTGTGTGTGTGTGTGTGTGTGTGTGTGTGTGTGTGTGTGTGTCATGGTAGTGAGGACATCTCTACATTCACTCCTTCACATATGGTTTTAAGTTTCCATTAAAGCTCAAACTACCGATTACTGTCATGGTGCTTTAATGTGTGGATTATTGTCTGGATGAATGGATCAGTAGTTAGGTCTGTAAAATGTAGATCAGAGTTTCCCAAAAAGCCCAAGATGATGTCATCAAATGTCTCGTTTTGTCCCCAACTCAAAGATCTTCAGTGTCCTGTCCCAGAGGAGAGAAGACACTAGAACATATTCACATTTAACAAGCTGACATCACACTAGATTACCTGTTTTATCATCAAAAAGGACTCAAAGGAACATTTCTATTTACTACATAAAGCTGAGAATACTGCTGTACTTTTACTACATGAGGCTGAGAATACTGCTGTACTTTTACTACATGAGGCTGAGAATACTGCTGTACTTTTACTACATGAAGCTGAGAATACTGCTGTACTTTTACTACATGAAGCTGAGAATACTGCTGTACTTTTATTACATATTTTCAGTGAATCCTGTAGTGAGAAAATGTATTAAAAGATTCAAAGAAATTTCAATTTTATATGTAGAATTTACCAATAACATAGAAACAATATATGTATGTGTTACCTAACTGTGTGCTGGGACTTGAAGCCCTAAATATTGCTCTAAAGCAGGGGTCTTCAATGTTTTTTAAGCCAAGGACCCCTTAACAGAAAGAAAGACAGAGCAGGGACCCCTACTACATATATTGGAGAAAATGAAGTTGCATATTAAACTGGGCCTACAATAACGTGTGGGCAGCCTAAAGCATTTATACCTTCTTTTTTTTGCATAGAAAACTGAGCTATTAAAATATTAATTGTTGGCATGATTTTTTAAATAATTTAATGTTACACATACATGTGGCACAGTAAATCTTTAGGATTAACTACAGTATATTTGTATGTGGATATCTTAGTAACTACCTTACATATAGGCCAGTAAGCCTATCATCAGTGGAGATTTATATCTGCTAATAATATGTTGGAATTATGTTATAATAAAAAAAATATTTGAAGACCGCCCTATAGTGACTCTGAGGACCCCCTAGGGGCCCCGGACCCCCTGTTGAAGATCTCTGCTCTAAATTCTTCCAAACGTTGAGTGAAAATGAAATGTTTTTTTGTTTTTTTTTTGCCTCTGGTGCTTTTATTGTGAAGGCTCTGAGTCACCGCTCGGGACTTCCGCTCGTAGTGTAAACAGTTAAGATGGCGGCTTGCAACGTTCGCAGCGCTGTCACTCAGACTCTGAGAGGACTCAGAGGGACACGAGGACACCTGAGACACATAGCTGCTGCAAGGTTAGTGTGTCTCACACAGACAGACAGGGAGAGAGACAGACAGGTAGAGAGAGCGAGAGGAACAGATCTTAGCTGGAAGGTCATTTTGTTGCAGACAGACAGAGAGAGAGAAACCGGTAAAGAGAGTGAGACAGAGAGAGACAGACAGACAGGTAGAGAGAGCGAGAAACAGGTAAAGAGTGAGACACAGCTGCTGCAAGGTTAGTGTGTTTCAAACAGACAGACAGGGAGAGAGGGAGACAGACAGGTAGAGAGAGACATCTTAGCTGGAAGGTCAGTTTGTTTCAGACAGACAGGTAGAGAGAGAGAGACCTAACTTATAGAATCTGTGTACTGTATGTATTTATATGTGACTGGCAACCTGTTTTCTTTGTTCATGCCAATAAAGGAAACTGAGACAGACAGACAGACAGAAAGACAGGTAGAGGCAGACATACATGCAGACAGGTAGAGACAGACAGACAGGTAGAGGAAGACATACATGCAGACAGGTAGAGACAGACAGACAGGTAGAGGAAAACATACAGACAGACAGACACACAGATAGTCTAGCTAGCTGCCTGGATTTACCCTGCAGTAATCTGAGGAGCTCTCTCTGTCTGTCTGTCTGTCTATCTCTCTGTCTCACTCTCTCTGTCTGTCTGCCTGTCTCACTCTCGGCCTAAACAGAGCTATCCCATCGTTATTGACTACTTTTAAACTAAATGGGACTATCATTTACTAAATGAAATCATGTAATCATGTAAAATGTCTCTTTGTCTCACTCTCTACCTGTCTGTCTGTCTCTCTGTCTCACTCTCTCTACCTGTCTGTCGTTCTAGACTACTTATAAAATGAATGGGACTATCATTTACTAAATAAACATGATGTCATCGTGTAAAATGTGTCTTTCCTTCATGTCAGACAGCAGTGGGACCGCTCTGTGACATCACAGACTGGGCAGGGGAAGCACTCGGCATGCTGGGTAACCGTGAGACATGAGTCCATCGGGGGGGACCTCCAGAGCACACAGAGGAGGAGGAGGAGGAGGAGGAGGAGGAGGAGGAGGAGGAGGAAGAAGAAGAAGAAGAGGAGTGCTGTGGGCGGCCGTTGGTACGTTTATGGACCTTTATCACGGCAGACATGTTGACATGTCCTAGTAGGAACAGCACAGGTGTGTTAAACCATTACTGATGGCTGCATTCCACTTAGGAGAGGTCCTGGTATTAAACCATTACTGATGGCTGCATTCCACTTAGGAGAGGTCCTGGTATTAAACCATTACTGATGGCTGCATTCCACTTAGGAGAGACCCTGGTATTAAACCATTAATGATGGCTGCATTCCACTTAGGAGAGGTCCTGGTATTAAACCATTAATGATGGCTGCATTCCACTTAGGAGAGGCCCTGGTATTAAACCATTACTGATGGCTGCATTCCACTTAGGAGAGACCCTGGTATTAAACCATTACTGATGGCTGCATTCCACTTAGGAGAGGCCCTGGTATTAAACCATTACTGATGGCTGCATTCCACTTAGGAGAGGTCCTGGTATTAAACCATTACTGATGGCTGCATTCCACTTAGGAGAGGTCCTGGTATTAAACCATTACTGATGGCTGCATTCCACTTAGGAGAGGTCCTGGTATTAAACCATTACTGATGGCTGCATTCCACTTAGGAGGCCCTGGTATTAAACCATTACTGATGGCTGCATTCCACTTAGGAGGTCCTGGTATTAAACCATTACTGATGGCTGCATTCCACTTTGGAGAGGCCCTGGTATTAAACCATTCCATGGCTGCATTCCACTTAGGAGAGGCCCTGGTATTAAACCATTACTGATGGCTGCATTCCACTTAGGAGAGGTCCTGGTATTAAACCATTACTGATGGCTGCATTCCACTTAAGAGAGGCCCTGGTATTAAACCATTACTGATGGCTGCATTCCACTTAGGAGAGACCCTGGTATTAAACCATTAATGATGGCTGCATTCCACTTAGGAGGGCCCTGGTATTAAACCATTACTGATGGCTGCATTCCACTTAGGAGAGGCCCCGGTGTTAAACCATTACTGATGGCTGCATTCCACTTAGGAGAGGTCCTGGTATTAAACCATTACTGATGGCTGCATTCCACTTAGGAGAGACCCTGGTATTAAACCATTACTGATGGCTGCATTCCACTTAGGAGAGACCCTGGTATTAAACCATTAATGATGGCTGCATTCCACTTAGGAGGGGCCTGGTATTAAACCATTAATGATGGCTGCATTCCACTTAAGGAGAGGTCCTGGTATTAAACCATTACTGATGGCTGCATTCCACTTAGGAGAGGCCCTGGTATTAAACCATTACTGATGGCTGCATTCCACTTAGGAGAGGTCCTGGTATTAAACCATTACTGATGGCTGCATTCCACTTAGGAGAGGTCCTGGTATTAAACCATTACTGATGGCTGCATTCCACTTAGGAGAGACCCTGGTATTAAACCATTAATGATGGCTGCATTCCACTTAGGAGAGGTCCTGGTATTAAACCATTAATGATGGCTGCATTCCACTTAGGAGAGGTCCTGGTATTAAACCATTACTGATGGCTGCATTCCACTTAGGAGAGGTCCTGGTATTAAACCATTAATGATGGCTGCATTCCACTTAGGAGAGACCCTGGTATTAAACCATTAATGATGGCTGCATTCCACTTAGGAGAGGTCCTGGTATTAAACCATTACTGATGGCTGCATTCCACTTAGGAGAGGTCCTGGTATTAAACCATTACTGATGGCTGCATTCCACTTAGGAGAGGCCCTGGTATAAACCATTACTGATGGCTGCATTCCACTTAGGAGAGGTCCTGGTATTAAACCATTAATGATGGCTGCATTCCACTTATGTCTGCTGTGGAAAAGGTCCATTCACTCTTCTTTTTTATCCTTCATATCATATGCTTCTTTGATGTTTAAACTCTTTTTTTTATGTGTGTATGTGTGTATATGTCTCTGTGTGTGTGTGTGTGTGTGTGTCTCTCTCTCTCTCTGTGTGTGTGTGTGTGTGTGTGTGTGTGTGTGTGTGTGTGTGTGTGTGTGTGTGTGTGTGTGTGTAGCCTTCTCTCTGTTCAGCAGGTCTGATGAAGACCAGCGAGATGAAGCCCAGAGGAAGGAGGACGACATTATCCTGCTGCTGAAGAAAGCCAAGGTACCACAAACACAACCAGTACAACAATTAGAGTGGATCTTTGTAGTAACAGCTGTACTTTAGGAGTACTTTCCTAGTACTGCACTAACTGTGTCTGTGTGTGCATGTTTGTGTGTGTGTGGGTGTCTGTCTGTGTGTGTGTGTGTGTCTGTCTGTCTATGTTTGTGTGTGTGTTTCTGTGTGTGTGTGTGTGTAGCTAAGTGTGTATCGGGGACAGCTGCAGGCTGCCTCTGGTTTCCTCCATCAGGCCGTTGCTCTGGCTCATCAGACCCACAACACTCAGGCCATCATCTACACATACAGCCTGGTAAATACTACAGTACTCTCATCTACACAGACAGCCTGGTAACTACTACAGTACTCTCATCTACACATACAGCCTGGTAACTACTACAGTACTCTCATCTACACATACAGCCTGGTAACTGCTACGGTACTCTCATCTACACATACAGCCTGGTAACTACTACAGTACTCTCATCTACACATACAGCCTGGTAACTACTACGGTACTGTCATCTACACATACAGCCTGGTAAATACTACACTACTCTCATCTACACATACAGCCTGGTAACTACTACAGTACTCTCATCTACACATACAGCCTGGTAACTACTACGGTACTGTCATCTACACAGACAGCCTGGTAACTACTAAAGTACTCTCATCTACACATACAGCCTGGTAACTACTACGGTACTGTCATCTACACGTACAGCCTGGTAAATACTACAGTACTCTCATCTACACATACAGCCTGGTAACTGCTACGGTACTCTCCTCTACACATACAGCCTGGTAACTACAAGTACTCTCCTCTACACATACAGCCTGGTAACTACAAGTACTCTCCTCTACACATACAGCCTGGTAACTACAAATACTCTCCTCTTGTACTGCTGTAAGAGTACTAATACCACATGGTACTGTTCATCTGCTACAGTTAAAGTCCTGCAGTGAAAATGTTACTTAAACTGCTCATATTATGCTTTAGTGCTTTTCCCCTTTCCTATATTGTGTAATATATCTTTTTGTGCACATTATAGGTTTACAAAGTGAAAAAGCCCATACTCTGCTTCTGACTGGCTAGTAGTCCTTACCTAGGTACTGTCAGGACACGCCCTCATACTCTGCTTCTGACTGGCTAGTAGTCCTTACCTAGGTACTGTCAGGACACGCCCTCATACTCTGCTTCTGACTGGCTAGTAGTCCTTACCTAGGTACTGTCAGGGCACGCCCTCATACTCTGCTTCTGACTGGCTAGTAGTCCTTACCTAGCTACTGAGCATGTGCGACTCCCAACAAAGATGTAACAGCAGTGAGAGGTCTCACTCTGTAGCTAAAACAGAGACCTGAACACAGGGTGAAAAGAGGAGCTGCAACATTGTGCAGTACAACTAATATATGGTGTTTTTGGAAAATTAAACCATGTAAACCTATTTTGGTACAACCTCTAAATACAATTATGAACCTGAAAATTAACATAATATGAGCACTTTAAGTAAAAGTCTGTAACTATCATCAGGAAAATGTGAAATTCTTTGTGAAATTCTTTTATTAGGATAACCCCTTGAGATGTGCCATCTCGTTTTCGAGGGGGTCCTGAACAAAATACAACAATAAACACTACAGACATACAAACATAATAAACAAAACACAAAACAAAAAAAAACAAAACAAAAAAAAAACACACACAGAGCCTACAATTACAATATAATAAATAACAGGGAATAATGATACATCAACATATAGCCAAACGTTACTGTTGGAAAAGTGAAATTAAGTGGTTCAATAAGAAAAGAAAAGTGAAGAATGAGATCTGGAGAGAATTAAAGTCTACATGTACAGTTAGTTTGAAAATGAATTGCCAAGGCATGTTTGAACAGTCTGAAAGTTGAAATGGAGCGAATATTTACTGGTAAGTTATTCCAATCAGAAGGTGCTTTAAACATAAAAGCATTTTTTGATCTAGACTTAGAAACATGAGGTACTGAAAAGAAAAGCTGTACAGTATGTCTTAAATGATGAGTGGAGGAAAAAGGAACCAAAAACTGTTTTAGATAAATAGGATAATTGAAATGAACACACTTAAAGACAAAGTGCAACCAATGAATCTGTGAGTGCAGAAATGTAGTGCAGTAATAAGTAATAAAACAATATTTCATAGTAGAAGTAGAAAGTGACTCAAGTACAGTACAAGTACCTCAACATTTGGACCCAATGTACAGTGCTGGAGTAAATGTACTTTGTAACTTTTCCTCAGATGGCGAACCTGGCCTACGTTCAGGGTCAGCTGGACAGCGTGAGTACCGTCCAATCACAGCTCAGCTGGTTACTGTCACCTGCTCTGTGTTACTATGGCAACAGCTGGTTGCCTTCATCATCACCTTCGTTGTTTCCTCGTCTTCGTCTCTCAGGCAGAAAAACTCTTCAAAGCAGCGATGAGCTTCCTGCTGTCGGGAGGAACGCCACAGGTGTGTCTGTGTGTGTGTGTCTGTCTGTCTGTCTGTCTGTCTGTCTGTCTGTGTGTGTGTCTGTGTGTCTGTGTGTGTCTGTGTGTGTCTGTCTGTCTGTGTGTGTGTAAGTTTTTGATGTCTTTTTCAACGTTATTTCAATTTTCAACGTTATTTATAGTATCAAATCATAACAGGAGTTATCTGGAGACACTTTACAGATAGAGAAGGTCTAGACCACACTCTATAATTTACAAAGACCCAACAATTACAGTAATTCCCCCCAAGAGCAAGCATTTAGTGGGACAGTGGTGAGGAAAAACGCCCTTTTAGGGAGAAACCTGGGACAGACCCAGGCTCTTGGTAGGAGGTGTCTGACGGGACAGACCCAGACTCTTGCTGGACGCAGCAGGGCGTAGCAGGATGTAGCAGGACGTAGTACGTAGTAGGACATAGCAGGATGTAGTAGGGTGTAGCAGAACGTAGTAGGACATAGCAGGATGTAGTAGGGTGTAGCAGGACGTAGTAGGACATAGCAGGATGTAGTAGGGTGTAGCAGGACGTAGTAGGACATAGCAGGATGTAGTAGGGTGTAGCAGGACGCAGCAGGACATAGCAGGACGTAGCAGGATGTAGTAGGGTGTAGCAGGACGCAGCAGGACATAGCAGGATGTAGTAGGGTGTAGCAGGACGTAGTAGGACATAGCAGGATGTAGTAGGGTGTAGCAGGGTTGGCAGGCATATGGGACGTAGTAGGGTGTAGCGGGGCTGTGCGGACATAGCGGATGTAGTAGGGGTGCTGGGGCGTAGTAGGCATAGCAGGATGTAGTAGGGTGTAGCTTAGGCTTAGCAGGCATAGGGGCAGTAGTATAGGGGTGCTGGGCGAGGACATAAAGGGATGTAGTAGGTGTAGCAGGGCCTGTAAGGACATAGGGGGCGTGCGGGGCGTAGTAGGGTGTAGCAGAGCGTAGTAGGGTGTAGCAGGCCTGGCAGGACATAGTAGGATGTAGTAGGGTGTAGCAGGCGTGGGATGTAGTAGGGTGTGGGGACAGCAGGATGTAGTAGGGTGTAGCCAGGATGTAGTAGGGTGTAGCAGGACATAGCAGGATGTAGTAGGGTGTAGCAGGAGTACACGCAGAGGCTAGCAGGATGTAGTAGGGTGCAACAGGGCGTAGCAGGATGTAGCAGAGTGTAGGGGTGTAGTAAGATGTAGTATGGTGTTAAGGACACAGAGTAGGACTGCAGGATTTAGTAGGGTGTAGCTAAGGGCCGGTGGGGCGTAGTAGGACATAGCAGGATGTAGTAGGAGTGTAGGGGCCTTGTGGGACATAGCAGGACGTAGTAGGGTGTAGCAGGACGCAGCAGGACATAGAAGGATGTAGTAGGGTGTAGCAGGACGCAGCAGGACATAGCAGGACGTAGCAGGACGTAGTAGGGTGTAGCAGGGCGTAGTAGGGTGTAGCAGGACGCAGCAGGACATAGCAGGATGTAGTAGGGTGTAGCAGGGCGTAGCAGGATGTAGTAGGGTGTAGCAGGACGTAGCAGGATGTAGTAGGGTGTAGCAGGATGTAGTAGGGTGTAGCAGGACCTAGCAGGATGTAGTAGGGTGTAGCAGGGTGCAGCAGGGCGTAGCAGGATGTAGTAGGGTGCAGCAGGGCGTAGCAGGATGTAGCAGGGTGTAGCAGGGTGTAGCAAGATGTAGTAGGGTGCAGCAGGGCGTAGCAGGATGTAGCAGGGTGTAGCAGGACGTAGCAGGATGTAGTAGGGTGTAGCAGGATGTAGCAGGGTGTAGCAGGATGTAGTAGGGTGTAGCAGGATGTAGTAGGGTGTAGCAGGATGTAGCAGGATGTAGCAGGGTGTAGCAGGGTGTAGCAGGACGTAGCAGGATGTAGTAGGGTGTAGCAGGAAGTAGCAGGAAGTAGCAGGGTGTAGCAGGGTGTAGCAGGACAGAGGATGTAGTAGGGTGTAGCAGGGTGTAGCAGGACGTAGCAGGATGTAGCAGGGTGTAGCAGGACCGTGGCAGGATGTAGTAGGGTGTAGCAGGGTGTAGCAGGACATAGCAGGATGTAGTAGGGTGTAGCAGGATGTAGTAGTCAATGACTTCCTGTCTGTTTCCAGGACGACAACGCTGTCATCGAGATGTCTCTGAAACTCGCCACCATCTACGCTGAACAGAACAAGTAAGACCCCCCCCTTCACCCCCCCTCCACCCTTCTTTATCCTCCACCCTTCTTATTCCACCCTTCTTTATCGTCCACACCAAACTCCAGTCACAAACCTGCTGATTTAGTAACTGTGTGTGTGTGTGTGTGTGTGTGTGTGTGTGTGTGTGTGTGTGTGTGTGTGTGTGTGTGTCTCTGTGTGTGTGTGTGTGTGTCTCTGTGTGTGTGTGTTGGAGGGTGGAGCTTGCAGAGCATGGCTTCAGGTTCTGTCTGGAGTCTCTTGAGGCCAAACTGCAGAACCAGAAGGAAACAGCTGCAGAGGAGCTGACAGGTGAGACCCCAACACGTTAAAGGTCCCATGACATGGTGCTCTTTGGATTCTTTTATAGAGACCTCAGTGGTCCCCTAATACTGTATCTGAAGTCTCTTTTATATAGACCTTAGTGGTCCCCTAATACTGTATCTGAAGTCTCTTTTATATAGACCGTAGTGGTCCCCTAATACTGTATCTGAAGTCTCTTTTATATAGACCTTAGTGGTCCCCTAATACTGTATCTGAAGTCTCTTTTATATAGACCGTAGTGGTCCCCTAATACTGTATCTGAAGTCTCTTTTATATAGACCTTAGTGGTCCCCTAATACTGTATCTGAAGTCTCTTTTATATAGACCTTAGTGGTCCCCTAATACTGTATCTGAAGTCTCTTTTATATAGACCTTAGTGGTCCCCTAATACTGTATCTGAAGTCTCTTTTATATAGACCTTAGTGGTCCCCTAATACTGTATCTGAAGTCTCTTTTATATAGACCTTAGTGGTCCCCTAATACTGTATCTGAAGTCTCTTTTATATAGACCTTAGTGGTCCCCTAATACTGTATCTGAAGTCTCTTTTATATAGGCCTTAGTGGTCCCCTAATACTGTATCTGAAGTCTCTTTTATATAGACCTTAGTGGTCCCCTAATACTGTATCTGAAGTCTCTTTATATAGACCTTAGTGGTCCCCTAATACTGTATCTGAAGTCTCTTTTATATAGGCCTTAGTGGTCCCCTAATACTGTATCTGAAGTCTCTTTTATATAGACCTTAGTGGTCCCCTAATACTGTATCTGAAGTCTCTTTTATATAGACCTTAGTGGTCCCCTAATACTGTATCTGAAGTCTCTTTTATATAGACCTTAGTGGTCCCCTAATACTGTATCTGAAGTCTCTTTTATATAGACCTTAGTGGTCCCCTAATACTGTATCTGAAGTCTCTTTTATATAGACCTTAGTGGTCCCCTAATACTGTATCTGATCTGTATCTTTGTTGTTTATGTTGTTGTGTTTATGTTGTTGTTGTTGTTGTTGTCTCCAGAGGAGCAGGAGGCTCTGAGGAAGGAGACCCGGCTGCTGCTGGGACTCTGTCTGGACTCCCGGGCTCGGTACCGGGCGTCCTCACTGCAGCTGGAGCAGGCAGGACGGGACTACCAGAAGGCCCTGGACATCTGCTGCTCAGAGCAGGGAGACAGGCACCCTCAGGTAGACAGACAGGGAGACACGCACCCTCAGGTAGACAGACAGGTAGAAACATACCCTCAGGTAGACAGACAGGTAGGGAGACAGACAGACAGGGAGACAGATGGGTAGGGAGACAGGCAGGCAGGTAGACAGACAGGTAGGGAGACAGACAGACAGGCAGGGAGACAGACAGGTAGACAGGCAGACAGATAGGCAGACAGGTAAGCAGGAGACAGCAGGCAGACAGACAGGCAGCAGGGCAAAAAAACAAAAAGTGAAAAAGCCCAAACTGAGGTCCTGGCCGTGTGTTCTGCAGACTCTGGTGCTGATGAGCGACCTGGCCACCATCTTGGATCTGCAGGGTCGCCATGACGACGCCCTGGCGCTGGTCCAGCAGGCGGTGGATCTGAGCCGCTCCGCGGGTCACCCGGACCAACACGTGCTGCTGGGAAACATGGCGGGCATCCTGCTGCACACAGGTCAGACAAGCAGCAAGCTAACTGCTAACAGCTAGCAGCTAACCGCTAACTGCTAACAACTAGCAGCTAACAGCTAGCAGCTAACAGCTGACCGCTAACTGCTAACAACTAGCAGCTAACAGCTAACAGCTAGGTCAGACCGGTACTGTCACTTTTACTTCACTATGTTCAATATGTGTGTGTGTGTGTGTGTGTGTGTGTGTGTATATGTGTGTGTGTCTGTGTGTGTGTGTGTGTGTGTGTGTGTGTGTGTGTGTGTGTGTCTGTGTGTGTGTGTGTGTGTGTGTGTCTCTGTGTCTATGTGTGTGTGTGTGTCTGTGTGTGTGTGTGTGTGTGTGTGTGTGTGTGTGTGTGTGTGTGTGTGTGTGTGTGTGTGTCTGTGTGTGTGTGTGTGTGTGTGTGTGTGTGTGTGTCTGTGTGTGTGTGTGTGTGTGTCTCTGTGTGTGTGTGTGTGTGTGTGTGTGTATATGTGTGTGTGTGTGTGTGTGTGTGTGTGTGTGTGTGTGTGTGTGTCTGTGTGTGTGTGTGTGTCTGTGTGTGTGTGTGTGTGTCTGTGTGTGTGTGTGTGTGTCTCTGTGTGTGTGTGTGTGTGTCTGTGTGTGTGTGTGTGTGTGTGTGTGTGTATATGTGTCTGTGTGTGTGTGTGTGTGTGTGTGTGTGTGTGTGTGTGTGTCTCTGTGTGTGTGTGTGTGTGTGTGTGTGTGTGTGTGACCCACCAGGCCGGCTCCAGGACTCGGTCCAGCTCTACCACGAGGCTCTGAGTCTGGCCCAGCAGGCCGGAGACCAGGAGGCCGTGACCCAGATCCAGGAGGGACTGGAGGAGGTGAAGAAGAGGAGGAAGCAGCAGCAGGAAGAGGAGGAGGAGAAGACCGATCCTCAGTAGTCAGGTTCCACCCACATCGGCCTCAACTTCAACTAAAATTAATATATTATAATAATAATAATAATAAATGTTTCCATCGTTTCTGTGGTTTTTAGTTTCTAAATTCTTGTTTTATTGAGTTATAAAAAGAAGTGAAAGTTAGAGCAACAAGTAACGAGTCATGAAGATACAACTCAGCTTTAAAGCTGAACCGAAGAAGGGAACCATAGGGTTGGGTACCGAGACCCGGTGCCGATACGGTACCTTACCACCGGTATTTACCGGACCGAATAGTAACGCAGATTTTGGTGCCTCATTCCGGTGCCACTGATAAGCCAGCGCTGCTCTCTGATGCTCCGAAACAGACGTTAGAGGCAACAGAAGCATCGCTGCACTGTCACGCTACTCAGCACTACACCTGACAGCAGGTAACGTTAGCCTAGCGTTAGCTAGTAGCAGGTAACGTTAGCTAGTTAACACTACACTTGACAGCAGGTAACATTAGCCTAGTGTTAGCTAGTAGCAGGTAACGTTAGCTACTTAACACTTCACCTGACAGCAGGTAACGATAGCCTAGTGTTAGCTAGTAGCAGGTAACGTTAGCTAGTTAACACTACACTTGACAGCAGGTAACATTAGCCTAGTGTCAGCTAGTAGCAGGTAACGTTAGCTAGTTAACACTACACTTGACGGCAGGTAACATTAGCCTAGCGTTAGCTAGCAGCAGGTAACGTTAGCCTAGTGTTAGCTAGTAGCAGGTAACGTTAGCTAGTTAACACTACACCTGACAGCAGGTAACGTTAGCCTAGCGTTAGCTAGCAGCAGGTAAGGTTAGCCTAGTGTTAGCTAGTAGCAGGTAAGGTTAGCCTAGTGTTAGCTAGTTAATACTACACCTGACAGCAGGTAAGGTTAGCCTAGTGTTAGCTAGTAGCAGGTTACGTTAGCCTAGTGTTAGCTAGTTAACACTACACCTGACAGCAGGTAACGTTAGCCTAGCGTTAGCTAGCAGCAGGTAACGTTAGCCTAGTGTTAGCTAGTAGCAGGTAACGTTAGCCTAGTGTTAGCTAGTAGCAGGTAAGGTTAGCCTAGTGTTAGCTAGTTAACACTACACCTGACAGCAGGTAACATTAGCCTAGTGTTAGCTAGTAGCAGGTAAGGTTAGCCTAGTGTTAGCTAGTTAACACTACACCTGACATCAGGTAACGTTAGCCTAGTGTTAGCTAGTAGCAGGTAAGGTTAGCCTAGTGTTAGCTAGTTAACACTACACCTGACAGCAGGTAATGTTAGCCTAGCGTTAGCTAGCAGCAGGTAACGTTAGCCTAGCGTTAGCTAGCAGCTGGAGTAACCACGGTTAAAATGCTGACAGCTAAACGGTGTAAAGTTTGTCTGTATTTCACTGCAGAGGATTCAGACAGCGAGACCTAACAGTCTGCTGCTGTCTGAAAAACAACACAGACGGTGCGTTCACTTGAAACTTGCCAGTCTCGTGGTGCATTCAAAGTTATTGTAAAATACCCTTTTGCCATCTGGTGGTTGTTTTTGTCGTACTGGTGAAATAAGTCATTGTTAGAAGTTATAGTTATTACATTATTATTAAATCATTTCATTGTGACCATATGGCCTTAGCAATAAACAGCCCTTCTTTAATGTCGCCGACTATCGTTTACTACCCTTGTTTTTGTATTTTATTTAAACTTTATTAAAAAGTATCGTTCAGGCACCGGTATCAGAAAACCCCCAAACAATCCCCAACCCTAGGGAACCAGAACAGGCCATACCTGGTTACTGCTAACGCACCTGAGTGGCTTTAGGACTAGGTAAGCCCCGCCTCCCCCACCCGACAGCCAATAAGAAGATAGGGAAGCCCAGAGACAGTTCTCCTGATGGTGATGATAGTGATTCATACTGTGATGTTTCTGTCTGTGTGTAAAAGTGAAATAAATCTCAGCAGTGTATTGATCCTTTCATTTCTGGTCAGTGTGTGTGTGTGTGTGTGTGTGTGTGTGTGTGTGTGTGTGTGTGTGTGTGTGTGTGTGTGTGTGTGTGTGTGTGTGTGTGTGTGTGTGTGTGTGTGTGTGTGTGTGTGTGTGTGTGTGTGTGTGTGTGTGTGTGTGTGTGTGTAACTGTACAAACAGCTGACGGACAGCGGGACATGTTCATGTTAATACGAGTTGTGGGCAGAGCCTGAATTAAACCGAATAAGGTGCTGGTAACCATGACTCAGCAGAATATTCAGACTGTGTGTGTGTGTGTGCAGGTTCCCACAGAAGGTGGCGCAGGTGAACTTCCTGTTGTGTTTACTGAATATGTCAGAATAAAAGCACGGTAAACAAACAGCAGAAACAAACAACAAACAGAGGATTAACACACAAACACACACATGCACACAGACAGACACACACACAGTCAGAGGGATGTGGTATAAAAGCAGCTGCAGTGTGTTTCTGTCTCTCTTCTGGACAAGGACAATAAGATGACAAACTGACCAGGTATGAACACACACACACACACACCTGAAGAAACCCAGAAACTCGCCAAACCCACCAGACTCCATGTAAATAATCAGGACTTTTAGCGTGTATAGAGCCAGCATATCTCCACCAGACTCCATGTAAATAATCAGGACTTTTAGCGTGTATAGAGCCAGCATATCTCCACCAGACTCCATGTAAATAATCAGGACTTTTAGCGTGTATAGAGCCAGCATATCTCCACCAGACTCCATGTAAATAATCAGGACTTTTAGCGTGTATAGAGCCAGCATATCTCCACATGTAAATGGGTGAATTAAGGGTTTATTTCAACCAAACCAGAGTGCTGATTGTTGGAACAGTGGAAAGATGAACCAAGACGGCTTTTGGTAGTTTTATTTAGTTTCTGTCCACTTTGAATGAAGTGTGTTTTACGATGATAAAAGTCCTGATTATTTACATGGAGTCTGGTGGAGTTTGGTGATGGTGATTAATCAGTTACTCTGACAGGTGAGGGGCAGTGACATCATCACACCTGTGTGTGTGTGTGTGTGTGTGTGTGTGTGTTGTGTGTGTGTGTGTGTGTGTGTGTGTGTGTGTGTGTGTGTGTGTGTGTGTGTGTGTGTGCGTGTGCAGGTTCCCACAGAAGGTGACGCAGGTGAACTTCCTGTTGTGTTTACTGAACATGTCAGAATAAAAGCACTGTAAACAAACAGCAGAAACAAACAACAAACAGAGGATTAACACACAAACACACGCACACAGACACACACACAGACAGACACACACAGAGACACACACACACACACACACACAGAGACACACACAGACAGACACACACACACACACACACACCTCTATATGTTCCCATACAGCTCTTTCTCATGGACTGGTCCATATGATATGGTACGAACTAACGGTCGGTGAGGTCACATGTAGACTGGTCACATGACCTTTGAGTTTGGGCTGATGTCAGGTCGTTGGGGTCTTCACCCCCCCAAGCTGACAGCGTGGGTTTGATGCTGATGGTGGTGGAGATGATGGAAGCTGATTGGTTGGTTAGTGCTGTCTGTTTCTTTAACTTTGGACCTCATGAATTCATTCATCATCAACAGCTTTGTATGATATGAGAAAACGTATGCACAACAATTCATATAGCTTGTGTGTGTGTGCGTGTGTGTGTGTGTGTGTGTGTGTGTGTGTGTGTGTGTGTGTGTGTGTCTGTGTGTGTTTGTGTATGTGTGTGTTTGTGCATGTGTGACTGTGTGTGTGCGTCTGTCTGTGTGTGTATGTGTGGTTGTGTCTGTGTGTGTGTTTGTGCGTGTGTGTGTTTGTGCATGTGTGTGAGTGTATGTGTGTCTGTGTGTGTGTTTGTGCGTGTGTGTGTTTGTGCATGTGTGTGTGTTTGTGCATGTGTGTGAGTGTATGTGTGTCTGTCTGTGTCTATTTCTGTGTGTGTGTGTATCTGTGTGTGTGTGTGTCTGTGTGTGTGTGTCTCTATGTGCGTCTGTCTGTCTGTGTGTATGTGTGTGTGTCTCTGTGTGTGTATATATATGTGTGTGTGTGTGTGTTTGTGTATGTGAGTGTATGTGTGTGTCTGTGTGTGTCTCTGTGTGCGTCTGTCTGTGTGTGTGTGTGTGTCTCTGTGTACGTCTGTCTGTGTGTATGTGTGTGTGTGTGTCTGTGTGCGTGTGTATATATGTATGTGCATGTGTGTGTGTGTTTGTGTATGTGAGTGTATGTGTGTGTTTGTCTGTGTGTGTGTCTCTGTGTGCGTCTGTCTGTCTATCTGTCTGTGTGTGTGTGTGTGTGTGTGTGTGTGTGTGTGTGTCGTCTGTCTGTGTGTGTGTGTGTGTGTGTCTCTGTGTACGTCTGTCTGTGTGTATGTGTGTGTGTGTATATATGTATGTGCATGTGTGTGTGTGTTTGTGTATGTGTGTGTGTGTCTGTGTGTGCGTCTGTCTGTGTGTGTATATATGTGTGTGTGTGTGTGTGTGTTTTGTGTATGTGAGTGTATGTGTGTGTCTGTGTGTGTGTCTCTGTGTGCGTCTGTCTGTGTGTGTGTGTGTGTGTGTCTCTGTGTACGTCTGTCTGTGTGTATGTGTGTGTGTGTATATATGTATGTGCATGTGTGTGTGTGTTTGTGTATGTGAGTGTATGTGTGTGTTTGTCTGTGTGTGTGTCTCTGTGTGCGTCTGTCTGTCTATCTGTCTGTATGTGTGTCTGTGTGTGTGTGTCTCTATGTGCGTCTGTCTGTCTGTGTGTATGTGTGTGTGTCTCTGTGTGCGTCTGTCTGTGTGTGTATATATATATGTGTGTGTGTGTTTGTGTATGTGAGTGTATGTGTGTGTCTGTGTGTGTGTGTGTGTGTGTCTCTGTGTACGTCTGTCTGTCTGTGTGTATGTGTGTGCGTGTGTCTGTGTGCGTGTGTATATATGTATGTGCATGTGTGTGTGTGTTTGTGTATGTGTGTGTGTTTGTCTGTGTGTGTGTCTCTGTGTGCGTCTGTCTGTGTGTGTGTGTGTGTGTGTGTGTGTGTGTGTGTGTGTGTGAAATGACAGCGAGCGTCTCCTGTTTACATGACAGTTCAGTTTAAGGGTCCTTGCTGGTAAATGTAGCCCAGAGAAGGTGCCTGTGAGTCGGGTACAGAGCACCATGAGGAGACCTTTCAGAGCATCATGTGACCACACCAAAACAACCAGCAACCAGTTCAGATCAGAAAACAGACCTGGTTTGGACTGAAACTCTCGTCTTTTCTCCTTAACTTCTTCAGGACATTAACAGATATACGTATGAAT
>NC_053122.1:24931-42431 GCF_010015445.1 Perca fluviatilis | reverse complement strand
TCCAGTGTCTCCTCTCCTCTAGTGTCTCCTCTAGTGTCTCCTCTCCTCCAGTGTCTCCTCTCCTCCAGTGTCTCCTCCAGTGTCTCTTCTCCTCCAGTGTCTCCTCTCCTCCAGTGTTTCCTCCAGTGTTTCCTCTCCTCCAGTGTCTCCTCCAGTGTCTCCTCTCCTCTAGTGTCTCCTCTCCTCTAGTGTCTCCTCTCCTCCAGTGTCTCCTCTCCCCCAGTGTCTCCTCTCCTCCAGTGTCTCCTCCGGTGTCTCCTATCCTCCAGTGTATCCTCCAGTGTCTCCTCTCCTCCAGTGTCTCCTCTCCTCCAGTGTCTCCTCACCTCCAGTGTCTCCTCCAGTGTTTCCTCTCCTCCAGTGTCTCTTCTCCTCCAGTGTTTCCTCTAGTGTCTCCTCTCCTCCAGCATCTCTTCTCCTCCAGTGTTTCCTCTCCTCCAGTGTCTCCTCTAGTGTCTCTTCTCCTCCAGTGTCTCCTCTCCTCCAGTGTCTCCTCCATTGTCTCTTCTCCTCTAGTGTCTCCTCTCCTCCAGTGTTTCCTCCAGTGTCTCCTCTCCTCCAGTGTCTCCTCTAGTGTCTCCTCTCCTCTAGTGTCTCCTCTCCTCCAGTGTCTCCTCCAGAGTCTCCTCTCCTCCAGTGTCTCCTCCAGTGTCTCCTCCCCTCCAGTGTCTCCTCCAGTGTCTCCTCTAGTGTCTCCTCCAGTGTCTCCTCTCCTACAGTGTCTCCTCTCCTCCAGTGTCTCCTCCAGTGTCTCCTCTCCTCCAGTGTCTCCTCTCCTCCAGTGTCTCCTACAGTGTCTCCTCCAGTGTCTCCTCTCCTCCAGTGTCTCCTCCAGTGTCTCCTCTCCTCCAGTGTCTCCTCTCCTCCAGTGTTTCCTCTCCTCCAGTGTCTCCCCCCACCACTGTCTCCTCTCCTCTAGTGTCTCCTCCAGTTTCTCCTCTCCTCCAGTGTCTCCTCTCCTCCAGTGTCTCCTCTCCTACAGTGTCTCCTCCAGTGTCTCCTCTAGTGTCTCCTCTCCTCCAGTGTCTAGTATATCCTCTCCTCCAGTGTCTCCTCTCCTCCACTGTCTCCTCTCCTCTAGTGTCTCCTCCAGTTTCTCCTCTCCTCTGGTGTTTCCTCTCATCCAGTGTTTCCTCTCCTCCAGTGTCTCCTCTCCTGCAGTGTATCCTCGCCTCTAGTGTTTCCTCTCATCCAGTGTTTCCTCCAGTGTTTCCTCTCCTCCAGTGTCTCCTCTCCTCTAGTGTCTCCTCTAGTGTCTCCTCTCCTCCAGTGTCTCCTCTCCTCCAGTGTCTCCTCCAGTGTCTCTTCTCCTCCAGTGTCTCCTCTCCTCCAGTGTTTCCTCCAGTGTTTCCTCTCCTCCAGTGTCTCCTCCAGTGTCTCCTCTCCTCTAGTGTCTCCTCTCCTCTAGTGTCTCCTCTCCTCCAGTGTCTCCTCTCCTGCAGTGTCTCCTCCAGTGTCTCCTCTCCCCCAGTGTCTCCTCTCCCCCAGTGTCTCCTCTCCTCCAGTGTCTCCTCCGGTGTCTCCTATCCTCCAGTGTATCCTCAGTGTCTCCTCTCCTCCAGTGTCTCCTCTCCTCCAGTGTCTCCTCACCTCCAGTGTCTCCTCCAGTGTTTCCTCTCCTCCAGTGTCTCTTCTCCTCCAGTGTTTCCTCTAGTGTCTCCTCTCCTCCAGCATCTCTTCTCCTCCAGTGTTTCCTCTCCTCCAGTGTCTCCTCTAGTGTCTCTTCTCCTCCAGTGTCTCCTCTCCTCCAGTGTCTCCTCTCCTCCAGTGTCTCCTCCATTGTCTCTTCTCCTCTAGTGTCTCCTCTCCTCCAGTGTTTCCTCCAGTGTCTCCTCTCCTCCAGTGTCTCCTCTAGTGTCTCCTCTCCTCTAGTGTCTCCTCTCCTCCAGTGTCTCCTCCAGAGTCTCCTCTCCTCCAGTGTCTCCTCCAGTGTCTCCTCCCCTCAGTGTCTCCTCCAGTGTCTCCTCTAGTGTCTCCTCCAGTGTCTCCTCTCCTACAGTGTCTCCTCTCCTCCAGTGTCTCCTCCAGTGTCTCCTCTCCTCCAGTGTCTCCTCTCCTCCAGTGTCTCCTACAGTGTCTCCTCCAGTGTCTCCTCTCCTCCAGTGTCTCCTCCAGTGTCTCCTCTCCTCCAGTGTCTCCTCTCCTCCAGTGTTTCCTCTCCTCCAGTGTCTCCTCCCATCCACTGTCTCCTCTCCTCTAGTGTCTCCTCCAGTTTCTCCTCTCCTCCAGTGTCTCCTCTCCTCCAGTGTCTCCTCTCCTACAGTGTCTCCTCCAGTGTCTCCTCTAGTGTCTCCTCTCCTCCAGTGTCTAGTATATCCTCTCCTCCAGTGTCTCCTCTCCTCCACTGTCTCCTCTCCTCTAGTGTCTCCTCCAGTTTCTCCTCTCCTCCAGTGTCTCCTCTCCTACAGTTTCTCCTCTCCTACAGTGTCTCCTCTATGTCTCCTCTCCTCCAGTGTCTCCTCCCCTCCAGTGTCTCCTCCAGTGTCTCCTCCAGTGTCTCTTCCCCTCCAGTGTCTCCTCTCCTACAGTGTCTCCTCTCCTCCAGTGTCTCCTACAGTGTCTCCTACAGTCTCTCCTCCAGTGTCTCCTACAGTGTCTCCTACAGTCTCTCCTCCAGTGTCTCCTCCCCTCCAGTGTCTCCTCTCCTCCAGTGTCTCCTCTCCTCGTTTGTATGTCTCCTTTCCAGTGTCTCTCCTTCTTCTCCTCCTTTTTTTTTCCCTCAATTTCTTTCTCTAAAAATCTCTCCTCTTTCCTCAATTCTCACATTTTCTCCTTTATTTTCCCTCCATTCCTCTTTTTCATTTTCTTTTCTCTTGTCTCCTTCAGTGTCTCCTCTCCTCCAGTGTCTCCTCTCCTCCAGTGTTTCCTGTCCTCCAGTGTCTCCTCTCCTCCAGTGTCTCCTCCTCTCTCCAGTGTCTCCTCCCCTCCAGTGTCTCCTCCAGTGTCTCCTCTCCTCCAGTGTCCTCTCTCCTACAGTGTCTCCTCTCCTCCAGTGTCTCCTCCAGTCTCTCCTCTCCTCCAGTGTCTCCTGTATGTCTCCTCTCCTCCAGTGTCTCCTACAGTGTCTCCTCCAGTGTCTCTTCCCCTCCAGTTTCCTCTCTCCTACAGTGTCTCCTCTACTCCAGTGTCTCCTGTCCTCCAGTGTCTCCTCTCCTCCAGTTTCCTCTCTCCTACAGTGTCTCCTCTCCTCCAGTGTTTCCTGTCCTCCAGTGTCTCCTCTCCTCCAGTGTCTCCTCCAGTGTTTCCTGTCCTCCAGTGTCTCCTCTCCTCCAGTGTCTCCTCCCCTCCAGTGTCTCCTCCAGTGTCTCCTCTCCTCCAGTGTCCTCTCTCCTCCAGTGTCTCCTCTCCTCCAGTGTCTCCTCCAGTGTCTCCTCTCCTCCAGTGTCTCCTGTATGTCTCCTCTCCTCCAGTGTCTCCTACAGTGTCTCCTCCAGTGTCTCTTCCCCTCCAGTGTCTCCTCTACTAAAGTGTCTCCTGTCCTCCAGTGTCTCCTCTCCTCCAGTTTCCTCTCTCCTACAGTGTCTCCTCTCCTCCAGTGTTTCCTGTCCTCCAGTGTCTCCTCTCCTCCAGTGTCTCCTCTCCTCCAGTGTCTCCTCCAGTGTCTCCTCCCCTCCAGTGTCTCCTCTCCTCCAGTGTCTCCTCCAGTGTCTCCTCTCCTCCAGTGTCCTCTCTCCTACAGTGTCTCCTCTCCTCCAGTGTCTCCTCCAGTGTCTCCTCTCCTCCAGTGTCTCCTCTCCTCCAGTGTCTCCTCTCCTCCAGTGTCTCCTCCAGTGTCTCCTCTCCTCCAGTGTCTCCTGTCCTCCAGTGTCTCCTCCAGTGTCTCCTCTCCTACAGTGTCTCCTCTCCTCCAGTGTCTCCTGTCCTCCAGTGTCTCCTCTCCTCCAGTGTTTTCTCTGTTCCAGGTTCTACAGCCGACAATCAGACAGACCCTGACCTGTGACCTCTGACCCCTGACCCCTGACCTCTGAAGGAGCCATGAACCGTCTCCACAATTCTCTGGGTCCTCCTGAATCAGTCAGTCCGTCTGCAGTGAGTCTCATCACATGATAACATAACGGGCCAGCTACATCTCACACGTAACACTAACACTCAAAGGGGAAATGAAGCACTTTCAGAGATAGAGAAAAGATAGAGATAGTGAACGACAGAAATAGTGAAAGAGACAGTGAAAGATAGAGATAGTGAACGACAGAGATAGTGAAAGAGACAGAGATAGTGAAAGAGACAGTGAAAGATAGATTGTGAACGACAGAGATAGTGAAAGAAAGAGATAGTGAACGACAGAGATAGTGAAAGATAGAGATAGTGAAAGAGACAGTGAAAGATAGAGATAGTGAACGACAGAGATAGTGAAAGAGACAGTGAAAGATAGAGATAGTGAAAGAGACAGTGAAAGAGACAGTGAAAGATAGAGATAGTGAAATATAGAGATAGTGAACGACAGAGATAGTGAAAGAGACAGTGAAATATAGAGATAGTGAACGACAGAGATAGTGAAAGAAACAGTGAGAGATAGAGATAGTGAACGACAGAGATAGTGAAAGATAGAGATAGTGAAATATAGAGATAGTGAACGACAGAGATAGTGAAAGAGACAGTGAAATATAGAGATAGTGAACGACAGAGATAGTGAACGAAAAGTGGAAATAGTGAGAACGACAGAGATAGTGAAGGAAAGATAGTAAGCGGATATAGAGATAGTGAACGACAGAGATAGTGAAAGAAACAGTGAGAGATAGAGATAGTGAACGACAGAGATAGTGAAAGATAGAGATAGTGAATGACAGAGATAGTGAAAGAGACAGTGAAAGACAGAGATAGTGAAAGAGACAGTGAAAGATAGAGATAGTGAACGACAGAGATAGTGAAAGACAGAGATAGTGAAAGAGAAAGTGAAAGATAGAGATAGTGAAAGAGAGATAGTGAAAGAGACAGTGAAAGACAGAGATAGTGAACGACAGAGATAGTGAAAGAGACAGTGAAAGATAGAGATAGTGAATGACAGAGACAGTGAAAGACAGAGATAGTGAACGACAGAGATAGTGAACAACAGAGATAGTGAAAGAGACAGTGAAAGATAGAGATAGTGAATGACAGAGATAGTGAAAGAGACAGTGAAAGATAGAGATAGTGAACGACAGAGATAGTGAAAGAAACAGTGAGAGATAGAGATAGTGAACGACAGAGATAGTGAAAGAGACAGTGAAAGATAGAGATAGTGAACGACAGAGATAGTGAACAACAGAGATAGTGAAAGAGACAGTGAAAGATAGAGATAGTGAACGACAGAGATAGTGAAAGAGACAGTGAAAGATAGAGATAGTGAACGACAGAGATAGTGAAAGAAACAGTGAGAGATAGAGATAGTGAACGACAGAGATAGTGAACGACAGAGAGTGAACGACAGAGACAGTGAATGACAGAGATAGTGAAAGAGACAGTGAAAGAAAGATAGTGAACGACAGAGATAGTGAAAGATAGAGATAGTGAACGACAGAGATAGTGAAAGACAGAGATAGTTAAAGAGAAAGTGAAAGATAGAGATAGTGAATGACAGAGATAGTGAAAGATAGAGATAGTGAACGACAGAGATAGTGAAAGACAGAGCTAACGTTAAGTTAGTGGAAGAGACAGTGAAAGATAGAGATAGTGAACGACAGAGATAGTGAAAGAGACAGTGAAAGATAGAGATAGTGAACGACAGAGATAGTGAAAGACAGAGATAGTGAAAGAGACAGTGAAAGAGAGAGATAGTGAATGACAGAGATAGTGAAAGAGACAGTGAAAGATAGAGATAGTGAACGACAGAGATAGTAAAAGAGACAGTGAAAGATAGAGATAGTGAACGACAGAGATAGTGAAAGAGACAGTGAAAGATAGAGATAGTGAACGACAGAGATAGTGAAAGAGACAGTGAAAGATAGAGATAGTGAACGACAGAGATAGTGAAAGAGACAGTGAAAGATAGAGATAGTGAACGACAGAGATAGTGAAAGAGACAGTGAAAGATAGAGATAGTGAACGACAGAGATAGTGAAAGACAGAGATAGTGAACAACAGAGCTAACGTTAAGTTAGTGGAAGAGACAGTGAAAGACAGGTAACTTAGCTCAGTGGAAGATGGAGACTGAGGAGCCACAGGACAGAAGAATACGAAAGGGAGGCCACTATTGTATTGCTCCTGGATGTAAAAACGAGTTTTACAGGGTCAAAGCCAAGGACAAAACAGTCCATTTTCATAAACTGCCGCTGAAACGTAAAACTGTACTGCTGCGCTGGCTAACGGCTCTGAAGAGAAAGAGCTCTCCGATGGGCGCTGACTCTAGGGTTTGCAGTGGACATTTTCTGGAGGAGGATTACATTGAGGAGAAGACCTTTGAGTTTGGTAAACTAGCCAACAGACCAACAGACTAAAGCCTGAAGTTGCTCCTTCTGTTTTCAATTTCACTGCCTATAATGTGTGCTCTACTGACCGCCCAACATACTCCAACAACAGCAAGACAGAGGCATCAGTCCACCGTAGGGACAGGGCACTAAAATGCGCCAGCCAGGCAGGGAAGAGACAGGTAGGGCATTCAGCGACCCACAGAAGTCAGCGTCAAAGATGCCCACACCAAAATCAAATAAACAATATTCACCAACATCTATTAAACGTATGATCATCATGAGCATCTCTCAGTCCAAACAGCAGCTCTCATAAACACCTGTTAAGTTACCCCTCCCAACCCAAAACACGTCCCCTATAGCCTAAATATTTCCATAGCAGCATATGATTTATCTGATGTATCAATATATAACAGCCAAAATGACTCCAAAATTCAAAATAAACAACCATTAAAAACACCTGAAAGCATTCACCTACAACTCGCGTCCTAATTTGATTCACTAGAGAAGGTCAACACAGTTAATTGTAACATCTATGGACAATCATGCAACTTGCTACATGAGTAATATCCATCTGACTTAATGTTATAGCATATTAACATTTAAAATTATACTGTCAAAGTAAGTAAATAAGTATATTATAGTTATGTTTATATCGTCAGTGTGTGTATATATAAAAATACACAGTAACTATCTCTCACCAGGGGAGAAATAATGGGCACTAGTGAGAAAATAATATATATATTTTTTAACATCCCTCAGAAGTGTAACAAACATCCCTTATAAATATGTGTATATATATATATGTGTATATATATATACATATATATACACATATATATACATTATATATATATATATATGTATATATATATATGTGTATATATATGTGTATATATATACATATATATACACATACATATATACATTATATATATATACATATATATATGTGTATATACACATATACATATATATATACACATATACATATATATATACACATATACACATATATATATATACACATATACATATGTATATATATATATATATATATATATATATATATATATATACATACACACACACACACACACACACACACACACACACACACACACACACACACACACACACACACACACACACACACAACACATATATAAATACACACACACTGACGATATAAACATAACTATAATATACTCTTTGACAGTATAATTTTAAATGTTAATATGCTATAACATTAGTTAAGTCAGATGGATATTATTGATAATTATAATGAATAATATTGTCCATAGATGTTACAATGTTGTGAGGAGACAGAACGGACCCAAGAGCAAGGCTCGAAAAAACACCGATTTATTGAACAGATACTGGATGGGAGCGGGGAGGCGGATGCCGAGGGCAGAGGTGAGGGCTTTCTGGGGCTGGAAGTGGGATGGGGAAGGAGCCGGGGGAGCTAACCGGGGCTAGGGGAGCCGAGGAGGAGGCACTGGAGTCCGGGGAGTCAAGGGAGGAGCGGCTGAACACGGGAGCGGAGTCAGGGCGGAACAGGGAGCCGTGAGGAGGGGACCGAATGGTGAGAGCGGCTGACTGGAGGTAGCGGAGCGAGATGGAGGTGATAACTGCAAGAAGAAACACAGACAGGGTTAGCACAGGCAAGGACAGGCAAGGACGAAGTAGTTTTTCTGAGCGCTTGTATGGCGTTTCACCCGGGTGGCTGAAGCAACGATCAAGCGGGGATGTTGAGTGAGTCCTGGGTTTATATACTGGGCTTGATTGTAGACGGCTGGCAGGTGTGTCCGGCAGGGAGAGGTGATGGAGGATGATGAGCAGGTGTGTGCAGTCAGCTGGCAGGAGAAGGAGGGAGGAGGGGAAAAACACAGGAGACAGCTAAAGGCAGGCAAACAGAGGAAACTGACAGTGGAAATCAAACAGAACTAGGAAACCAAAACAAAGACTCACAGCCAGCCGACCCCAACCATAACATACAATTAACATTACACTCTTGTACATTTGATTATCACAAGTAACTATCTCTCACCAGGGGAGAAATAATGGGCACTAGTGAGAAAAAAAAAAAATATATATATTTTAACATCCCTCAGAAGCATAACAAACATCTCTACTGTTACACATTTTACTCTTATGTTAATAAAAACACCAAATAAAAGTAATTTTACTGATTTAACCAACAATTACAGCACATAACTGGTATGGACATTGAACCAAAAATGTATTATTATTACATGGTTATTGAAAGAATAAAACAACAAGAAACAGTGTTTCAGTATAAGATTCTTTTATATGCTTTAAACCAATAGTCAGGATGTGAGTACAAAGTATTCCAGTTGGGTACCTAAAAACAGTAAGTGTGTTTACAGGTAAGAAGGGAAAATAGTAAGTGTGGTTAGGAGGGAGAAAAGGAAGGGGGGGGAGGTAAAAAGAGAAAAAGAGAAAGGGAGAGGAGGGGGGATTTTTAAAAAAGGGGAAAAGGAAAAAAAAAAAAAAAAAAAGAGAGATTTTGAAAAATGGAGAGAGGGAGAAAGAAGAAAAAAGATTATGGAATGCAATGTTTCTGTACCTGCTGCTGTATTTGTCACTGGAAATGAGTGCAGTCCATTCATGGAGGTGTGCGACACCATTGGTCTGGAAACCATCTCAAAAAGACAGTGGTTCAACATACAGAAGGCCTATGTCATCCCAGAGGTCAACAATACCTGGACAGTACACAATGAGGCCTTAGGTGATGAGCGGCTCATCGTGTCAGGAGACTCCAGATATGAGAGTCCAGGTCACAACGCCTCATATGGAACCTACTCACTCCTGGACATCAAGTCGAAGATGGTGGTGGCACAGGAAACTGTTCAAGTCACAGAGGTGAAGAACAGTTATTGGCTTGAGGTGGATGGTATGGAAAGGTGCCTTTCCAAGTTGGGAGAATATGGTGTGACCATATCTGTTTTGGCAACCGACTGCCACTCATCAGTGCAGAAAGTCATGCGTCAGGAATATAAATCTATACAGCATGAATATGACCTCTGGCACATTGTTAAGTCTGTCAAAAAACGACTGCTGCAGTGCCACAACGAAGAGTTGTTTGAGTGGATCAGAATGATCACAAACCACCTCTGGTTTTGTGTCACAACATGTGAGGGAAGTGTGACTAAGTTGAAAGACAAGTGGATCTCAATCCTGCATCACATTACCAATGTGCACCATTGGGTATCTGGTGAGACAATGACCAGGTGTGAGCACCGTACCTACACCCCTGAGGAAGAGAGTCCGCGTCCATGGCTCCTCCCTAGCTCTGCTGCCTTTCAGCAACTGCAGAAGATAGTGCTCGACAAGCAGCTCCTGAAGAAATTGGAGAAAACCACACTGGGCATTCACACAGGACAGCTAGAGAGTCTTCACTCCCTGTACACGAAGTACGCCACAAAGAGGAAGACATTTCTGAGGGAGAGTCTGGAGGCACGTCTGTGGGTTGCTGCTATGGATCACAACAGTAATGTGGACCGGAAGACAAAAGACTAAAACTAAAGAAGGTGAGGAGCAACATAAACACCAGTACTCCAAGTCTGCTCAACAGTATGTGGTGACCCCACTGAAGGTGGACAAGGATTATACCTTCAGGAAGAACATACCGTAAAACTTCAAATAATAGCCCAGGCTTCTATTTACCCAAATCGCCGAAATGCACCGGCTTGTATTTGAGACAGGCGTCTATAAGAGACAGGCCTTTAATTGACATGCTTTGCCCGCATGCTGTGGATCCACTCACACACGCTCACCTCCAGCTCTTCACTGACCTTCTTCCTCCCTCCACCTCGCAGTCCGGCCCTTCTGTCGTCTTCCTTTGAAACAGACGCTGCAGTTCTGCTTTATGTTTAGGACGCCATTCTCTCTTAGGATCAATCGAGAAACGTCTTGCCCGCTGCTTCTCCCGAATTTTGTTCGGCAAATTTGACAACTGTCAGCTTAAATGTCAAATCATACTTTTTTCTTTTTTGTCTCCATGGTGGCATTGAGAGAATTAAGAAAAACTGAAGACTAAAAGAAAGTTCGTTAACCTGTTTGTTATGTTGCCATAGTGATGAGTCGTTTATGAACGGTTGCGTCTGTCACGTGAAATCCAATCAAAACATAAGAACAAACGATCTGACGGGTTTTAAAAGATCAAATACAACCCAACACAAAAAAACAACAAAAAACAGACCAGGCCTCTATTTGGACCGGCCTTTATTTACCCAAATCTGTTGTCACACCAGGCGTTTAAGAGAGACAGGCGTCTATTTGGGACTCGGCTATTATTTGAAGTTTTACGGTAGTGGCAGGAGTGATCAATAGGTGCGACTGTCAGTACCCGATCCGTTCTGCGCATGTGCAAGATGTTCACACGGTAGCCTCCACAGTTAAGCTAACGTTAGTTTAGCTAACAGCTAATTCGGCTAACCGCTAGCTGAGACAGCATGTAAACTTTAAAAGAGCCTCAAAATACAACTTGAAAATAAACGTTAACATATATAACAGCTGTTACGTCAGTTCTACTTTACTTGTGCTCATTTAAAATACAATCACTCAATACTTGTCTTTATTGTTATTACTGTAAAGTCTTAATTTAGCTGTAGCATGCTTTTCCCATTAAGTTTGACTTAACGTTATTTTAGACTGAATCTAGCTGTCGGCTAGCGGTTAGCCGAATTAGCTGTTAGCTATCCCAGTGGAGGCTAGCGTGGAACGGATCGGGTACTGACAGACAGCCACCGACCATGTGAATGCTGCCTGTCAGAAGCAACGTAACCAGTGGGGCGGTGCCTGTTATTCCGAGGTGGTGGTTGCATGAACGCAGCATTATCATCTGCGCCTACGTCATGGCGTACGTGTCATCTTGCACATGCGCAGAACGGATCGTGCCGGTGGAACGGATCGGGTACTGACAGCGAGTCGACATCCATCCGGGCAACGTTGCAGGAGCTGAAAACGGAGACTGTTATCACGCTGGCTCGGCACAAAGGTGTGGACAAACCAGAGAAAGCGCTGTCTGTTGCCAAGCATCTGAGCAGATTTGCATCCTCACAGTCCCGTAACAGAGTAACAAACCCTGACTGAGGAAGAGCAGAAAGAACAACACAAAGTCTATTAACATGTTAAAGTGACTAACACTATCCTTGTCAAAATTGTTTTTTTCCTTGATTGTTAATTTCCTTAATTGTTCCATGATTACACTGTATATTAGAATTAATTTAGAGCATTTTTTTTTATAAATGAGTTATATGGATTTACACTGCAAATTTCCCATTATTTAAAGTACATTATTTGTGCAAGTCTGAGCTCAGTTCAGTGTCAGACAAGCTGTTGTCATTTAATCACTATGCCTATAAAATATTTGATGTTAAACTTTCAAATGTGTATTAGAGTCTTTACTCTATTAGAGTGCTTGTTTAAACATACAAGGCTTTACATCCATGGTCACAGTATACTGAGCCAGTACCTCAACCACCTAGCTTGACTTACCTGCATTGATTTGTGTACACGGACACGTTTATCTCGGGGGTTTTTTCCGTGGTAGTCAGCACGTAATGTGAACCATCTGTAAGGAGGTTGGGTTTAGGAAAAGAAAGACGGGGAAAGGAAAGGTCACACGCGGGACAGCTGTGACAGTAGATTGATGTTTCGCAGCTCTGTGACAGTAGGTTGATGTTTCGCAGCTCTGTGACAGTAGATTGATGTTTCGCAGCTCTGTGACAGTAGATTGATGTTTCGCAGCTCTGTGACAGTAGGTTGATGTTTCGCAGCTCTGTGACAGTAGGTTGATGTTTCGCAGCTCTGTGACAGTAGGTTGATGTTTCGCAGCTCTGTGACAGTAGATTGATGTTTCGCAGCTCTGTGACAGTAGATTGATGTTTCACAGCTCTGTGACAGGGGATTGATGTTTGGCAGCTCTGTGACAGTAGATTGTTGTTTCGCAGCTTTGTGACAGTAGATTGATGTTTCACAGCTCTGTCACAGTAGGTTGATTTTTCACAGCTCTGTGACAGTAGGTTGTTGTTTCACAGCTCTGTGACAGTAGATTGATGTTTTGCAGCTCTGTGACAGTAGGTTGATGTTTGATGTTTTGCAGCTCTGTGACAGTAAGTTGATGTTTCGCAGCTCTGTGACAGTAGATTGATGTTTCGCAGCTCTGTGACAGTAGGTTGATGTTTGATGTTTTGCAGCTCTGTGACAGTAGATTGATGTTTCACAGCTCTGTCACAGTAGGTTGATGTTTCACAGCTCTGTGACAGTAGGTTGTTGTTTCACAGCTCTGTGACAGTAGATTGATGTTTCACAGCTCTGTGACAGTAGGTTGATGTTTGATGTTTCGCAGCTCTGTGACAGTAGATTGATGTTTCACAGCTCTGTGACAGGAGATTGATGTTTGGCAGCTCTGTGACAGTAGGTTGATGTTTGATGTTTTGCAGCTCTGTGACAGTAGGTTGTGGTTTCACAGCTCTGTGACAGTAGATTGATGTTTCACAGCTCTGTGACAGTAGATTGATGTTTCGCAGCTCTGTGACAGTAGATTGATGTTTCACAGCTCTGTGACAGGAGATTGATGTTTGGCAGCTCTGTGACAGTAGGTTGATGTTTGATGTTTTGCAGCTCTGTGACAGTAGATTGATGTTTCGCAGCTCTGTGACAGTAGATTGTTGTTTCGCAGCTCTGTGACAGTAGATTGATGTTTCACAGCTCTGTGACAGTAGATTGTTGTTTCACAGCTCTGTGACAGTAGATTGTTGTTTCACAGCTCTGTGACAGTAGATTGATGTTTCGCAGCTCTGTGACAGTAGGTTGATGTTTGATGTTTTGCAGCTCTGCGACAGTAGATTGATGTTTCACAGCTCTGTGACAGTAGATTGATGTTTCACAGCTCTGTCACAGTAGGTTGATGTTTCACAGCTCTGTGACAGTAGGTTGTTGTTTCACAGCTCTGTGACAGTAGATTGATGTTTCACAGCTCTGTGACAGTAGGTTGATGTTTGATGTTTCGCAGCTCTGTGACAGTAGATTGATGTTTCACAGCTCTGTGACAGGAGATTGATGTTTGGCAGCTCTGTGACAGTAGGTTGATGTTTGATGTTTTGCAGCTCTGTGACAGTAGGTTGTTGTTTCACAGCTCTGTGACAGTAGATTGATGTTTCACAGCTCTGTGACAGTAGATTGATGTTTCGCAGCTCTGTGACAGTAGATTGATGTTTCACAGCTCTGTGACAGGAGATTGATGTTTGGCAGCTCTGTGACAGTAGGTTGATGTTTGATGTTTTGCAGCTCTGTGACAGTAGATTGATGTTTCGCAGCTCTGTGACAGTAGATTGTTGTTTCGCAGCTCTGTGACAGTAGATTGATGTTTCACAGCTCTGTGACAGTAGATTGTTGTTTCACAGCTCTGTGACAGTAGATTGATGTTTCACAGCTCTGTCACAGTAGGTTGATTTTAAGCACATGTGACAGTAGGTTGTTGTTTCACAGCTCTGTGACAGTAGATTGATGTTTTGCAGCTCTGTGACAGTAGGTTGATGTTTGATGTTTTGCAGCTCTGTGACAGTAAGTTGATGTTTCGCAGCTCTGTGACAGTAGATTGATGTTTCGCAGCTCTGTGACAGTAGGTTGATGTTTGATGTTTCGCAGCTCTGTGACAGTAGATTGATGTTTCACAGCTCTGTGACCGGAGATTGATGTTTGGCAGCTCTGTGACAGTAGGTTGATGTTTGATGTTTTGCAGCTCTGTGACAGTAGGTTGTTGTTTCACAGCTCTGTGACAGTAGATTGATGTATCACAGCTCTGTGACAGTAGATTGATGTTTCGCAGCTCTGTGACAGTAGATCGATGTTTCGCAGCTCTGTGACAGTAGATTGATGTTTCACAGCTCTGTGACAGGAGATTGATGTTTGGCAGCTCTGTGACAGTAGGTTGATGTTTGATGTTTTGCAGCTCTGTGACAGTAGGTTGTTGTTTCACAGCTCTGTGACAGTAGATTGCTGTTTCACAGCTCTGTGACAGTAGATTGATGTTTGATGTTTCGCAGCTCTGTGACAGTAGATTGATGTTTCACAGCTCTGTGACAGGAGATTGATGTTTGGCAGCTCTGTGACAGTAGGTTGATGTTTGATGTTTTGCAGCTCTGTGACAGTAGGTTGTTGTTTCACAGCTCTGTGACAGTAGATTGATGTTTCGCAGCTCTGTGACAGTAGATTGTTGTTTCACAGCTCTGTCACAGTAGGTTGATGTTTCACAGCTCTGTGACAGTAGGTTGTTGTTTCACAGCTCTGTGACAGTAGATTGATGTTTTGCAGCTCTGTGACAGTAGGTTGTTGTTTGATGTTTTGCAGCTCTGTGACAGTAAGTTGATGTTTCGCAGCTCTGTGACAGGAGATTGATGTTTGGCAGCTCTGTGACAGTAGGTTGATGTTTGATGTTTTGAAGCTCTGTGACAGTAGATTGATGTTTCGCAGCTCTGTGATAGTAGATTGTTGTTTCGCAGCTCTGTGACAGTAGATTGATGTTTCACAGCTCTGTGACAGTAGATTGTTGTTTCACAGCTCTGTGACAGTAGATTGATGTTTCACAGCTCTGTCACAGTAGGTTGATTTTCACAGCTCTGTGACAGTAGGTTGTTGTTTCACAGCTCTGTGACAGTAGATTGATGTTTGGCAGCTCTGTGACAGTAGGTTGATGTTTGATGTTTTGCAGCTCTGTGACAGTAGGTTGTTGTTTCACAGCTCTGTGACAGTAGATTGATATTTCACAGCTCTGTGACAGTAGATTGATGTTTGATGTTTCGCAGCTCTGTGACAGTAGATTGATGTTTCACAGCTCTGTGACAGGAGATTGATGTTTGGCAGCTCTGTGACAGTAGGTTGATGTTTGATGTTTTGCAGCTCTGTGACAGTAGGTTGTTGTTTCACAGCTCTGTGACAGTAGATTGCTGTTTCACAGCTCTGTGACAGTAGATTGATGTTTGATGTTTCGCAGCTCTGTGACAGTAGATTGATGTTTCACAGCTCTGTGACAGGAGATTGATGTTTGGTTTTGCAGCTCTGTGACAGTAGGTTGATGTTTGATGTTTTTTTCTGTGACAGGAGATTGATGTTTAGCGCAGCTCTGTGACAGTAGATTGTTGTTTCACAGCTCTGTCACAGTAGGTTGATGTTTCACAGCTCTGTGACAGTAGGTTGTTGTTTCACAGCTCTGTGACAGTAGATTGATGTTTTGCAGCTCTGTGACAGTAGGTTGTTGTTTGATGTTTTGCAGCTCTGTGACAGTAAGTTGATGTTTCGCAGCTCTGTGACAGGAGATTGATGTTTGGCAGCTCTGTGACAGTAGGTTGATGTTTGATGTTTTGAAGCTCTGTGACAGTAGATTGATGTTTCGCAGCTCTGTGATAGTAGATTGTTGTTTCGCAGCTCTGTGACAGTAGATTGATGTTTCACAGCTCTGTGACAGTAGATTGTTGTTTCACAGCTCTGTGACAGTAGATTGATGTTTCACAGCTCTGTCACAGTAGGTTGATTTTTCACAGCTCTGTGACAGTAGGTTGTTGTTTCACAGCTCTGTGACAGTAGATTGATGTTTGGCAGCTCTGTGACAGTAGGTTGATGTTTGATGTTTTGCAGCTCTGTGACAGTAGGTTGTTGTTTCACAGCTCTGTGACAGTAGATTGATATTTCACAGCTCTGTGACAGTAGATTGATGTTTGATGTTTCGCAGCTCTGTGACAGTAGATTGATGTTTCACAGCTCTGTGACAGGAGATTGATGTTTGGCAGCTCTGTGACAGTAGGTTGATGTTTGATGTTTTGCAGCTCTGTGACAGTAGGTTGTTGTTTCACAGCTCTGTGACAGTAGATTGATGTTTCACAGCTCTGTGACAGTAGATTGATGTTTCGCAGCTCTGTGACAGTAGATTGTTGTTTCACAGCTCTGTGACAGTAGATTGATGTTTCACAGCTCTGTCACAGTAGGTTGATGTTTCACAGCTCTGTGACAGTAGGTTGTTGTTTCACAGCTCTGTGACAGGAGATTGATGTTTTGCAGCTCTGTGACAGTAGGTTGATGTTTGATGTTTTGCAGCTCTGTGACAGTAAGTTGATGTTTCGCAGCTCTGTGACAGTAGATTGATGTTTCGCAGCTCTGTGACAGTAGGTTGATGTTTGATGTTTCGCAGCTCTGTGACAGTAGATTGATGTTTCACAGCTCTGTGACAGGAGATTGATATTTGGCAGCTCTGTGACAGTAGGTTGATGTTTGATGTTTTGCAGCTCTGTGACAGTAGGTTGTTGTTTCACAGCTCTGTGACAGTAGATTGATGTTTCACAGCTCTGTGACAGTAGATTGATGTTTCGCAGCTCTGTGACAGTAGATTGATGTTTCGCAGCTCTGTGACAGTAGATTGATGTTTCACAGCTCTGTGACAGGAGATTGATGTTTGGCAGCTCTGTGACAGTAGGTTGATGTTTGATGTTTTGCAGCTCTGTGACAGTAGGTTGTTGTTTCACAGCTCTGTGACAGTAGATTGATGTTTCGCAGCTCTGTGACAGTAGATTGATGTTTCGCAGCTCTGTGACAGTAGATTGATGTTTCGCAGCTCTGTGACAGGAGATTGATGTTTGGCAGCTCTGTGACAGTAGGTTGATGTTTGATGTTTTGCAGCTCTGTGACAGTAGGTTGTTGTTTCACAGCTCTGTGACAGTAGATTGATGTTTCGCAGCTCTGTGACAGTAGATTGATGTTTCACAGCTCTGTGACAGTAGATTGATGTTTCACAGCTCTGTGACAGTAGATTGTTGTTTCGCAGCTCTGTGACAGTAGATTGATGTTTCACAGCTCTGTGACAGTAGGTTGATGTTTCACAGCTCTGTGCCGGCTCCACAAACTGAAGTAACAACAATAATCCCAGAGGGAAAGCTCTCTGTCTCGCCTGTGACTCACACAATCGGCACATACGCTCCGCTAACGGTCTGCATGCGCTATGCTAAAGGTCCGCTAACGGTCCGCCAACGGTCTGCATACGCTACGCTAACGGTCCGCTAACGGTCCGCCAACGGTCTGAACACGCTACGGTAATGGTC
>NC_053122.1:17431-19931 GCF_010015445.1 Perca fluviatilis | reverse complement strand
AGCTTCAAATGTGTCCTGTTAGCAGCCAATCACAGAGCCAGCCTTCCTGATATGTGTGTGTGTGTGTGTGTGTGTGGACGGCATCAAGAGTTAGTAGACCTGCTTCACAGTTTTTACTTTAATCCAGAATGAGGGTTAGAGGTTGCCAGGTTGAGGGTTAGAGGTTGCCAGGTTGAGGGTTAGAGGTTGCCAGGTTGAGGGGTACAGGTTGCCAGGTTGAGGGGTACAGGTTGCCAGGTTGAGGGGTACAGGTTGCCAGGTTGAGGGTTACAGGTTGCCAGGTTGGGGGTTACAGGTGTCCAGGTTGAGGGTTAGGGTTGCGGTTGGGGTTAGGGTTCCAGGTTGGGGTTAGAGGTTGCCAGGTTAGGGTACAAAGTTCCCAGGTTGAGGGTTAGGGTTGCCAGGTTGAGGGTTGCAGGTTGCCAGGTTGAGGGTTAGAGGTTGCCAGGTTGAGGGGTTACAGGTTGCCAGATTGAGGGGTTAGAGGTTGCCAGTTGGGTTAGGGGTACAGGTTGCCAGGTTGAGGGTTAGAGGTTGCCAGGTTGAGGGTACAGGTTGCCAGGTTAGGAGTTAGAGGTTGCCAGGTTAGGGGTACAGGTTTGCCAGGTTGGGGGTTAGAGGTTGCCAGGTTGGGGGTTACAGGTTGCCAGGTTAGGGGTACAGGTTGCCAGGTTGAGGGGTTAAGGTTGCCAGGTTAGGGGTACAGGTTGCCAGGTTGAGGGGTTAGGAGTTGCCAGGTTGGGGTTAAGGTTTTATAGGTTGGGGTTAGGGGTTTATAGGTTGAGGGTTACAGGTTGCCAGGTTGAGGGTTAGAGGTTACGGTTAGGGTTGAGTTAGTTGGATGTTTTCTATTATTATATGTCATGTATGTTTTAAATTTGGTGTGTTGATTTTAATGAAGTGTGGATCTGATTTCTGATTGATCTGATTGATGTGTTGATGATGATGATTGGGGGTGATGGTGGATGATGATGGAATTGATGGATGATGTAGTGATGATGATGATTGATGGTTAGTTGATGATGATGATGGTGGATTGATGATGATGATGATGAGATGATATTGTTGATGATGGATTGGATGATGATGATGATGATGATGATGTTGATGATGAATGATGATGATGAGTGAATTAATGATATGAGATGTGATGATGATGATGATGATGAGATGTGAGTTAATATGATAGTTGGGAATGATGATTGATGATGATGATGATGATGATGATGATGTTGATGTGATGATGATTTGAATTGATGATGATGAATTGATGAAGATTGATGATGGATGTGATGATGATGATGGTCAATGATAATGAATTGATGATGGATATAATGATGATGATGATGATATTATAATGATGAGATGATGATGATGATATATATGATGATGATGATGATTGAGATGATGTGATGATGATGATGATGATATTGAATTATGATGATGATGATGATGTTGATGATGATGATGATGATGATGTAAGATAATTGATGATGATATTAGATAGAGATGATATTAATGATTGTATGATGTTGTTGTTTTGATGATGATGTTGATGATGATGTTATTGATGATGATATGTTGATGATATTGTTGATGATGATGATGAATATTTTAATGATATTAATGAATGATGTTGATGATGATGATGATGATGTTGATGGTATTATGATGTGATGATTGTTGTGAGATGTATTGATGAGTGATTGTGATATTATGATGATGATGATATTTGTGAATGATGATGATGATGATGATTATTATTATATGATTTTTTAATGAGAGGTGTGTTGATTTTATTGTTAGTGTGTATGTTGATAGTTGTGTTATGTATTATTAGTGTTGATGATAATGTTGATGATGTGGTATGTTGTATGATGTTTATTGTTATTATTGATGTTTTTAGTATGGTGTTATGTGTTGTGTATTATTGTTATTATGTTGATATTATTATTATTAGATATATGTGTGTGTATTAGTGTATTATTATATTGATTATGTGTGTTATTGATGTGTATTATTATTATTATATATGTGTGTGTATTGTTGTTGTTGTGTGTGTGTGTGTGTGTGTGTATTATTATTGTGTGGTGTGTGTTGTTATTGTTATTATTATTATATTTGTGTGTGTGTGTGTGTGTGTGTGTGTGTGTGTTTATTATTATTGTGTTGTTGTGTGTGTGTGTATGTAGGGTTGTTGTGTGTTATTATTATTGTGTTATTATTGTGTTGTTGTGTGTGTGTGTGTGTATGTATGTATGTATGTGTATTAGTATGTGTTAGTATCACTCCAGTGGGTGAGACACACTCAGTCCACCTTGACTACGTCCCTATTTGAAGAATGGTACCAGCATGAAAAGAACTTTCTGTCACTTTTTTAATCTTCATCACGCTACCGCCTACATGACACCTAGCCCACAGACTAACCTATCTAAATTGTTGTTTACTACGTGCGTGTGTGTAATGTGTGTGTGTGTGTGTGTGTGTGTGTGTGTGTGTG
>NC_053122.1:0-7500 GCF_010015445.1 Perca fluviatilis | reverse complement strand
TGCGATTATCTAATCAACCAATCACATGGCAGCTGCTTCAATGCATTTAGGGGTGTGGTCCAGGTCTAGACTATCTCCTGAACTCCAGACTGAACGTCAGAATGGGAAAGAAAGGTGGTCTAAGCTACTTTGAGCGTGGCATGTCAACGTGGCATCTCAACGCTCTAAAGACAGTGGAGATGGTTGTGGACTTCAGGAAGAATTTTATTTTTTTATTTATTTTTAATTTAATACATACTGTGTACATATACTTATACTTATATTGTTTATAACTATACTTATATTGTTTAATATTACATTTAGAGAATGTGTGATGTGCACCAACAACACCAAAACAAATTCCTTGTATGTGTTAAAAAACGTACTTGGCAATAAAAACCATTTCTGATTCTGATTCTGATGGTTGTTGGTGCCAGACGGGCTGGTCTGAGTATTTCCCAATCTGCTCAGTTACTGGGATTTTCACCCACATCTGAAAAAGGGAAAACATCCAGGATGCTGCAGTCCTGGGGGGCGAAAATGCCTTGTTGATGCTAGAGGTCAGAGGAGAATGGGCCGACTGATTCCAGCTGATAGAAGATCAACTTGGACTCAAATAACCACTCGTTACAACCGAGGTATGAAGCAAGGCATTTGTGAAGCCAAGAACAACATGAACAACCTTGAGGGGGATGGGCTACACCAGCAGAAGACCCCCCCGGGTACCACTCATCTCCACTAACAATAGGAACATGAGGCTACAATTTGCACGAGCTCACCAAAATTGGACAGTTGAAGACTGTAAAAATGTTGCCTGGCCTGATGAGTCTCAAGTTCTGTTGAGACATTCAGATGGTAGAGTCAGAATTTGGTATAAACAGAATGAGAACATGGATCCATCATGCCTTGTTACCACTGGGCAGGCTGCAGGTGGTGGTGAAATGGTGTGGGGGTCCCCTTTCGCCTTCAGAACTGCCTTAATTCTTTGTGTCATTGATTTAACAAAGTACTGGAAGCATTCTTTAGTAATGTTGGCCCATATTGACAGGACAGGGTCAAACACAGTATTAGTATGGTGTTCCTAATAATCCTTTAGGTGAGTGTATATCATAAAACACATTGTCACCTGTTAAAGGTTATCCCTTGCTGTTTGTTCTTTTCATTTCCTCTATCGAATGTCAATAAGCAGCACAAAAGTCCGGCATCTTTAGCGTTGATCTGAATGCGGGAAAACTTCAGACCCCTGTTCCAAGATGGTGGCGGTTTTGACGTATGCTTAGACCCTCAAGGCAACAAGTAGTGTTTATATAGCTATGGTTTAGACCGAGGTCAGGTGATCGGGTTCATCAGCTGGTGGGAACACGACGACAACCAAACAAAAGAAATGTCCAAAATAAAATGAGACTGACGAGACGGAGGAAAGACGAGCCAGCAGTCTGAGCAGGTTAATCCTGGAGGTATTGTGATGGAGAGAAACTGGACTTAACAAGAGAGGGAGAGAGAGAGAGAGAGAGAGAGAGAGATGGAGAGAGAGAGAGAGACTCACTATCTCTCTCTCAGTTTAATTGAGTTCAATTTACTTTAGAGCCTGAGAGAGTCTCAAGTAAACTCAGGGAGCTCCGTCTCTCAGTTTGGTTCAGACTTCAGGATGGTCGGTTTGGATCTGAAGACTTGTCAGAGAAAGGTATTTCTAGTTTCATTAGTTTGGACCCTTAAGGATGGTGAAAGTCTTGTGTTTTCTCCTTAACTTCTTCAGGACATGAACACCTGTTTCCTGGGTGAAAGTCTTGTGTTTTCTCCTTAACTTCTTCAGGACACAAACACCTGTTTCTTGGGTGAAAGTCTTGTGTTTTCTCCTTAACTTCTCAGACAGAACACCTGTCCTGGGTGAAACCTTGTGTTTTCTCCTTAACTTCTCAACAGAACACGTCCTGGGTGAAAGTTTGTGTTTTCTCCTTAACTCAACAAACACCGTCCTGGGTGAAATCTTTTTTTTCCTTAACTTCAGGACACAAACACCGTTCTTGGGTGAAAGTCTTGTGTTTTTCTCCTTAACTTCTTCAGGACACAAACACCTGTTTCTTGGGTGAAAGTCTTGTGTTTTCTCCTTAACTTCTTCAGGACATGACCACCTGTTTCCTGGGTGAAAGTCTTGTGTTTTCTCCTTAACTTCTTCAGGACATGACCACCTGTTTCCTGGGTGAAAGTCTTGTGTTTTCTCCTTAACTTCTTCAGGACATGATCACCTGTTTCCTGGGTGAAAGTCTTGTGTTTTCTCCTTAACTTCTTCAGGACATGAACACCTGTTTCCTGGGTGAAAGTCTTGTGTTTTCTCCTTAACTTCTTCAGGACATGAACACCTGTTTCCTGGGTGAAAGTCTTGTGTTTTCTCCTTAACTTCTTCCAGGATATGAACACCTGTTTCCTGGGTGAAAGTCTTGTGTTTTCTCCTTAACTTCTCCAGGACATGAACACCTGTTTCCTGGGTGAAAGTCTTGTGTTTTCTCCTTAACTTCTCCAGGACATGAACACCTGTTTCCTGGGTGAAAGTCTTGTGTTTTCTCCTTAACTTCTTCAGGACATGAACACCTGTTTCCTGGGTGAAAGTCTTGTGTTTTCTCCTTAACTTCTCCAGGACACAAACACCTGTTTCTTGGGTGAAAGTCTTGTGTTTTCTCCTTAACTTCTTCAGGACACAAACACCTGTTTCCTGGGTGAAAGTCTTGTGTTTTCTCCTTAACTTCTCCAGGACATGAACACCTGTTTCCTGGGTGAAAGTCTCTGTGTGATGTCCCTGAGATGATTCAGCATCTGTTAAAATGTAACTCAGCATGTGTCATAAAACACATGTTTGAGTGAAAGTGACATGCTTGGAAAAGAAGAGTTGTGTGTTAAAATTTAACACATCATGTGATGTGTGATGTTTCTAACACGTGTGAACAGAGAGGGAGAGAGTGTCTCAGGGAGCTCCGTCTCTCTCTGTTCAGGATGGTTGGTTTGGATCTGAAGAGACGTCAGAGTAAGGTATTTGTGGAGCTGAGTTTGTTAGAGATATGTGACTGCCTGCAGGTGTTTAAAGCTGAGTTTGTTAGAGATATTTCTTTTAAGTTTAAAGAGTTTTTTCTGAAAATATTCGGACTTTTTTCCCCCAAAATATTGGGACTTTTTTTTCTCAAAATATTCAGAGTTTTCCCCTCCAAAATATTTCAACTTTTTCCCACCAAAATATTCAGACTTTTTTTCGGAAAATATTTGAACTTTTTATATGTCTCTGTCTGCAGGTGTATAAAGCTGAGTTTATTAGAGATGTGTCTCTGTCTGCAGGTGTATAAAGCTGAGTTTGTTAGAGATATATCTCTGCCTGTATAAAGCTGAGTTTATTAGAGATGTGTCTCTGTCTGCAGGTGTATAAAGCTGAGTTTATTAGAGATGTGTCTCTGTCTGTATAAAGCTGAGTTTATTAGAGATGTGTCTCTGTCTGCAGGTGTATGAAGCTGAGTTTATTAGAGATATATCTCTGCCTGTATAAAGCTGAGTTTATTAGAGATGTGTCTCTGTCTGAATAAAGCTGAGTTTGTTAGAGATGTGTCTCTGTCTGCAGGTGTATAAAGCTGAGTTTATTAGAGATGTGTCTCTGTCTGTATAAAGCTGAGTTTATTAAAGATGTGTCTCTGCCTGTATAAAGCTGAGTTTATTAGAGATATATCTCTGTCTGTATAAAGCTGAGTTTATTAGAGATATATCTCTGTCTGTATAAAGCTGAGTTTATTAGAGATATATCTCTGGCTGTATAAAGCTGAGTTTATTAGAGATGTGTCTCTGCCTGTATAAAGCTGAGTTTATTAGAGATATATCTCTGTCTGTATAAAGCTGAGTTTATTAGAGATATATCTCTGCCTGTATAAAGCTGAGTTTATTAGAGATATATCTCTGCCTGTATAAAGCTGAGTTTATTAGAGATATATCTCTGTCTGTATAAAGCTGAGTTTATTAGAGATATATCTCTGTCTGCAGGTGTATAAAGCTGAGTTTATTAGAGATGTGTCTCTGCCTGTATAAAGCTGAGTTTATTAGAGATATATCTCTGTCTGTATAAAGCTGAGTTTATTAGAGATATATCTCTGTCTGTATAAAGCTGAGTTTATTAGAGATGTGTCTCTGTCTGCAGGTGTATAAAGCTGAGTTTATTAGAGATATATCTCTGTCTGTATAAAGCTGAGTTTATTAGAGATATATCTCTGTCTGTATAAAGCTGAGTTTATTAGAGATGTGTCTCTGCCTGTATAAAGCTGAGTTTATTAGAGATATATCTCTGTCTGTATAAAGCTGAGTTTATTAGAGATATATCTCTGTCTGTATAAAGCTGAGTTTATTAGAGATATATCTCTGTCTGTATAAAGCTGAGTTTATTAGAGATATATCTCTGTCTGTGTATAAAGCTGAGTTTATTAGAGATGTGTTCTGCCTGTATAAAGCTGAGTTTATAGAGATATCTCTGCTGTAAAAGCGAGTTTATTAGAGATATATTCTGTCTTAAAACGTTAAAATTCATTGTATAAAGCTGGGTTTATTAGAGATATATCTCTGTCTGTATAAAGCTGAGTTTATTAGAGATATATCTCTGTCTGTATAAAGCTGAGTTTATTAGAGATATATCTCTGTCTGTATAAAGCTGAGTTTATTAGAGATATATATCTCTGTCTAGGTGTAGCTAGTTTATTAATTTTCTGCTGTATAAAGCTGAGTTTATTAGAGATATATCTCTGTCTGTATAAAGCTGAGTTTATTAGAGATATATCTCTGTCTGTATAAAGCTGAGTTTATTAGAGATGTGTCTCTGTCTGTATAAAGCTGAGTTTATTAGAGATATATCTCTGTCTGTATAAAGGCTGGTTTATTAGAGATATATCTCTGTCTTAAAGCTGAGTTTATTAGAGATTTTAATTATATTTTCTGCTGAGTTTATTAGAGATGTGTCTCTGTCTGCAGGTGTATAAAGCTGAGTTTATTAGAGATGTGTCTCTGCCTGTATAAAGCTGAGTTTATTAGAGATGTGTCTCTGCCTGTATAAAGCTGAGTTTATTAGAGATATACTGTATCTCTGTCTGCAGGTGTATAAAGCTGAGTTTATTAGAGATATTTCTCTGTCTATAAAGCTGAGTTTATTAGAGATATTTCTCTGTCTGTATAAAGCTGAGTTTATTAGAGATATATCTCTGTCTGCAGGTGTTTGTGGAGCTGAACGAGCTGGTGATCGACAGGAACCAGGAGCTGCAGTGGAGAGAAACGGCTCGATGGATAAAGTTTGAGGAGGAGGTGGAGGAAGAGACGGAGCGCTGGGGGAAACCTCACGTTGCCTCGCTGTCTTTCCGCTCGCTGCTGGAACTCCGAAAAACCATCTCGCACGGTGAGCACGGGGCTCTCTGGCGCCCCCGGGGCTCTCTGGCGCCCCCGGGGCTCTCTGGCGCCCCCGGGGCTCTCTGGCGCCCCCGGTGGAGACACACTGACACCGCACATTTACATCACGCAACCTGGAAGCCTTTAGCCTGAAAGCTGAAAGTTTTAAAAGTCAACTTTTTTTCTCCAAATATTTTGATTAAATATTTCGACTTTTTTCCTCAAAATATTTTGACTTTTACCCCCAAATTATTCAGACTTTTTTTCTCAAAATATTTAGACTTTTTTGCCCAAAATATTTTGACTTTTTTTGCCCAAAATATTTTGACTTTTTTCCTCCAAGTATTGTGACTTTTTAGCCCAAAATATTAAGACTTTTTTCCCAAAATATTTAGACTTTTTTTTGCCCAAAATATTTAGACTTTTTTTGCCCAAAATATTTAGACTTTTTTCCTCAAAATATTTTGACTTTTACCCCCAAATTATTCAGACTTTTTTTCTCAAAATATTTTGACTTTTACCCCCAAATTATTCAGACTTTTTTCCTCAAAATAGTTTGACTTTTACCCCCAAATTATTCAGACTTTTTTTCTCAAAATATTTACTTTTTTGCCCAAAATATTTTGACTTTTTTTGCCCAAAATATTTTGACTTTTTTTGCCCAAAATATTTTGACTTTTTTCCTCCAAGTATTGTGACTTTTTTGCCCAAAATATTAAGACTTTTTTTCCCAAAATATTTATACTTTTTTTGCCCAAAATATTTAGACTTTTTTGCCCAAAATATTTAGACTTTTTTCCTCAAAATATTTTGACTTTTACCCCCAAATTATTCAGACTTTCTTTCTCAAAATATTTTGACTTTTACCCCCAAATTATTCAGACTTTTTTTCTCAAAATATTTACTTTTTTGCCCAAAATATTTTGACTTTTTTTGCCCAAAATATTTTGACTTTTTTCCTCCAAGTATTGTGACTTTTTTGCCCAAAATATTAAGACTTTTTTTCCCAAAATATTTAGACTTTTTTTTGCCCAAAATATTTAGACTTTTTTTGCCCAAAATATTTAGACTTTTTTCCTCAAAATATTTTGACTTTTACCCCCAAATTATTCAGACTTTTTTTCTCAAAATATTTTGACTTTTACCCCCAAATTATTCAGACTTTTTTCCTCAAAATATTTTGACTTTTACCCCCAAATTATTCAGACTTTTTTTCTCAAAATATTTTGACTTTTACCCCCAAATTATTCAGACTTTTTTTCTCAAAATATTTACTTTTTTGCCCAAAATATTTTGACTTTTTTTGCCCAAAATATTTTGACTTTTTTCCTCCAAGTATTGTGACTTTTTTGCCCAAAATATTAAGACTTTTTTTCCCAAAATATTTAGACTTTTTTTGCCCAAAATATTTAGACTTTTTTGCCCAAAATATTTTGACTTTTTTCCTCAAAATATTTTGACTTTTACCCCCAAATTATTCAGACTTTTTTTCTCAAAATATTTAGACTTTTTTGCCCAAAATATTTTGACTTTTTTTGCCCAAAATATTTAGACGTTTTTGCCCAAAATATTTAGACTTTTTTTGCCCAAAATATTTAGACTTTTTTGCCCAAAATATTAAGACTTTTTTTCCCAAAATATTAAGACTTTTGTCCCCCAAATATTCCGACTTTTTCCTCTGAATCCTGGTGAGTGTGAGCCTGTGTGTGTTGCAGGCGCGGTGCTGCTGGACCTGAAGCAGAAGACTCTGCCGGGCATCGCCCTGCAGGTGGTGGAGCAGATGGTGATCTCAGACCAGATCTCAGCTGAGGACCGGGACAACGTCTTCAGAGCTCTGCTGCTCAGACACAGGTCCACAAACTGTCTGTCTCTCTGTCTCTGTCTGTCTGTCTCTCTCTCTGTCTGTCTCTCTGTCTCTGTCTCTCTGTGTCTGTCTGTCTCTCTGTGTCTGTCTGTCTGTCTGTCTGTCTGTCTCTCTGTCTGTCTGTCTGTCTGTCTGTCTGTCTGTCTGTCTGTCTGTCTCTCTGTGTCTGTCTGTTTCTCTGTCTGTCTGTCTGTCTGCCTGTCTGTCTCTCTGTGTCTCTGTCTGTCTCTCTGTCTGTCTGTCTGTCTGTCTGTCTGTCT
>NC_053121.1:40292245-40297245 GCF_010015445.1 Perca fluviatilis | reverse complement strand
ATATAGACATTAGTGGTCCCCTAATACTGTATCTGAAGTCTCTTTTATATAGACCTTAGTGGTCCCCTAATACTGTATCTGAATTCAAACGGAGACATTTGGAAACGAGGACCCAGGTGGGTCAGTGGAAAAGTGAAGAAAAGCAGCAAGTTCCCAAGTTAAGGAGGACAAAATGCTGTCATTTCACTTTAATTAGACTCATATCACAATAAATCAACGCGAAACAACGAAGCGTGAAATCGATCTCGCGTAGCTCGAAGCAAACGAATATCTCCTGCTAGAGCACACCAGTCCCATATGGTTTAGTGTTGTTGTTTTTTTTTTTTTTCCACCCCCCCCGTTTAAACCCCCTCTGTGTATTATATTTTTTTTTTTTTTGCATAAATGAAGTTATTAACTACACAGTAATACTAAAAGCATAGTGTGCACGATCCTGAGAGCATTTTACTAATGCTCTGTTAAAATAACAATGAAATGCAGAGTTATTGACTTTAGACCAGGTTTTTGTTGGTCAATGGTGCGATCACTTCCCGCTGATAGCAATACGCAATACGAATGTATCTGAACACACCTCCCTGTAAGACCAGCACACCCAGAATGCACCTGAACACACCTCCCTGTAAGACCAGCACGCCCAGAATGCACCTGAACACACCTCCCTGTAAGACCAGCACGCCCAGAATGCACCTGAACACACCTCCCTGTAAGACCAGCACGCCCAGAATGCACCTGAACACACCTCCCTGTAAGACCAGCACCCCAGAATGCACCTGAACACACCTCCCTGTAAGACCAGCACGCCCAGAATGCACCTGAACACACCTCCCTGTAAGACCAGCACGCCCAGAATGCACCTGAACACACCTCCCTGTAAGACCAGCACGCCCAGAATGCACCTGAACACACCTCCCTGTAAGACCAGCACGCCCAGAATGCACCTGAACACACCTAAGACACATGGGGCCACAGATGGGCGCAGGTGCATTAGCTGTTTAAACGACGAGGGCACTGGACGGGAAAGTGAAAACTGCGTCATTCTTAAATTAGCAAAGACACTTGCGTCGGGCTTTTTGCTGCGCTGGGTGCAAGATAGGGCCCAAATCGTAGTCTTTTCATTTCCAAAACAGCAACAACCACAAAGACATAAAGCTGTTCGGTCTCTGCAAAAGCCAGTCCCATATGGTCTAGCGGTCAGGATTCCTGGTTTTCACCCAGGCGGCCCGGGTTCAACTCCCGGTATGGGAATCAGTGATTGGCTGATATACATAAATGAAGTTATCTGAACTACACAGCAATACCAATCAATTGTTTCTCCTGTCTAATCATCGGGCTGTGGGGCTAAGCTCGGATGGAGCCAACGAATGAAAGACATCTGTAAGGCGGCAACGGAGCAATCCCGGCATTTCTTTTTTTAAATTTTTTTATTTATTTATTTGAAAGAAAAAGGGGACAATACATATTAATGAACATTTTCACAAATGTAAATATGCCAGATTATAGCCTTAGGCTAATTTCCATCTGCAGACCCCCTGGCAGGTTGGTGTTACACACAAATGAGTGAATACATACAGAGACACTATATGCAGACTATATACAAAGAGACAAGGACAAGAACAGTGATCACATCATGTTAGAATAAACAATAACAACAAGAGTGGACAACAAGGGACATATAGAAAACAGGAAAGCATCGACTATAGTGAACAATAATGGTGTTGCTATAGACTACCGAGCTATAGTGGCATGTTTAAAATGGCCAGCGTGCAGCAGTGGTATGAGGACATGTTACATCACCACATGACACAGCAGCTTTAATCAGACAGTGTCTTAATGTTATCAGGAGGATGTAAATGTGACCACAGATGACAGATGACAGTCAGCAGAGAGCAGCCAGCTGGTTCCCCGAATTACTCAGGTTTGAATGGTCAGGTACAGATGATTCAGTCGGTAAAAAAGCAACGAAAGAGTCCAGATTCAGCGGTGGAAAGTAACCAAGTACTTCCACTCTCAAGTAGTCGACTAAGTTCAATTTTGATTTCCTTTTTATTTCTTTTGTGGAAATGTGGAACTTTTTGCTCCGTACTGAACTTAAAGGTGCACTATGCCCTCATATCCAGCAGTTTTGGATCGCAATTGATCAACAGCTTGATAAGATCTTTAAGCGCCCTTTACATCTGGGAGCTAGGATGGATGTTAGAGAAAGATTTTGTCACTTTTTTTGTCACTTTTTGGTTACTTTTCTGACGATTTTGGTACTTTCTGTGATGTTTTTGCCACTTTTGCCGCATTTTCTCTATCTACCAAACTTCTTTGCTGACTTTTTTTATGGCTTTATGTCGACTGTCAACTGTAAATGAGAAGACTTTATGAGACATGTCAAAGATATTTAACTTTTTTCATTAAATAAAAGCATGTTAATAAACTCTCCATGTCTGGCCCTGGATGTGATTCTCATTTCCAATGTGGCCCTTAGTGAAATTGAGTTTGACACCCCTGAATTAGCTCATCAGTGATTAAAACATCTATAATTCTTTAAAAAGGGCCATCCTGCATAATAAGGACTTCTTCTTTTGATTCTTTAAGTACATTTTACTGATAATACTTCTGTACTTTTCCTTCAGTAAAGAGTATTTTCTGACTGCGGTGTTTTCTACTTTTACTAAAGTATGCAAATTTGGAAAAAAGTAAACTGGAAATGAAGAGAAAATTCCCATCAGCCACTGGTTTTAGTCCGGTACACTGGAGCATGGAGAGTCCAGTGTGTGTGTGTGAAAGGAGTGATTGTCTAGAAGCGCACACACACACACACACACACACACACACACACACACACACACACACACACACACACACACACACACACACACACACACACACACACAAACACACACACACACATACAGATAAAAGAAGTAATTATGCAAACTGTGTCAGCCTGAATAGAGAAAGTGGAGCAGAGGAACTGGTCATGTTCACACTCAGCAGACAGATCTGAGAACAGTCTGCTGTTCTGCACGTCAAACAGAGCTGAAATGACGCTGAACTTTTCTGACTGTTTAACAAAAAGGGAAGCTGTCGTGTCGTTTGAACAGACAAACGGGACTAGATGTTGTTCTCGGTCGCAGCTACTGAAAGTTAAAGTTAGAATAAAGGCTGGGTGATACGACCAATATGTCTTGGCTTGTTTCTATTGTGATGCTGAAAAACCAGCAGCCTTAAACTAACGTTCTTAAAGGGATATGCCACCGTTTGTTGAAATAGGGCTTATCACGGTCTCTCCTAGCTGTAGATAGGTGAAATAGGGCTTATCATTTTCTCCTTAACTTCTTCCAGGACATGAACACCTGTTTCCTGGGTGAAAGTCTTGTGTTTTCTCCTTAACTTCTTCAGGACATGAACACCTGTTTCCTGGGTGATAGTCTTGTGTTTTCTCCTTAACTTCTTCCAGGACATGAACACCTGTTTCCTGGGTGATAGTCTTGTGTTTTCTCCTTAACTTCTTCCAGGACATGAACACCTGTTTCCTGGGTGAAAGTCTTGTGTTTTCTCCTTAACTTCTTCCAGGACATGAACACCTGTTTCATGGGTGAAAGTCTTGTATTTTCTCCTTAACTTCTCCAGGACATGAACACCTGTTTCCTGGGTGAAAGTCTTGTGTTTTCTCCTTAACTTCTTCCAGGACATGAACACCTGTTTCCTGGGTAAAAGTCTTGTGTTTTCTCCTTAACTTCTTCAGGACATGAACACCTGTTTCCTGGGTGAAAGTCTTGTGTTTTCTCCTTAACTTCTTCCAGGACATGAACACCTGTTTCCTGGGTGAAAGTCTTGTGTTTTCTCCTTAACTTCTTCAGGACATGAACACCTGTTTCCTGGGTGAAAGTCTTGTGTTTTCTCCTTAACTCTTTTCAGGACATGAACACCTGTTTCCTGGGTGATAGTCTTGTGTTTTCTCCTTAACTTCTTCAGGACATGAACACCTGTTTCCTGGGTGATAGTCTTGTGTTTTCTCCTTAACTTCTTCAGGACATGAACACCTGTTTCCTGGGTGATAGTCTTGTGTTTTCTCCTTAACTTCTTCCAGGACATGAACACCTGTTTCCTGGGTGATAGTCTTGTGTTTTCTCCTTAACTTCTTCCAGGACATGAACACCTGTTTCCTGGGTGATAGTCTTGTGTTTTCTCCTTAACTTCTTCCAGGACATGAACACCTGTTTCCTGGGTGATAGTCTTGTGTTTTCTCCTTAACTTCTTCCAGGACATGAACACCTGTTTCCTGGGTGAAAGTCTTGTATTTTCTCCTTAACTTCTTCCAGGACATGAACACCTGTTTCCTGGGTGAAAGTCTTGTGTTTTCTCCTTAACTTCTCCAGGACATGAACACCTGTTTCCTGGGTGAAAGTCTTGTGTTTTCTCCTTAACTTCTTCCAGGACATGAACACCTGTTTCCTGGGTAAAAGTCTTGTGTTTTCTCCTTAACTTCTTCAGGACATGAACACCTGTTTCCTGGGTGAAAGTCTTGTGTTTTCTCCTTAACTTCTTCCAGGACATGAACACCTGTTTCCTGGGTGAAAGTCTTGTGTTTTCTCCTTAACTTCTTCAGGACATGAACACCTGTTTCCTGGGTGATAGTCTTGTGTTTTCTCCTTAACTTCTTCAGGACATGAACACCTGTTTCCTGGGTGATAGTCTTGTGTTTTCTCCTTAACTTCTTCAGGACATGAACACCTGTTTCCTGGGTGATAGTCTTGTGTTTTCTCCTTAACTTCTTCCAGGACATGAACACCTGTTTCCTGGGTGATAGTCTTGTGTTTTCTCCTTAACTTCTTCCAGGACATGAACACCTGTTTCCTGGGTGAAAGTCTTGTATTTTCTCCTTAACTTCTTCCGGGACATGAACACCTGTTTCCTGGGTGAAAGTCTTGTATTTTCTCCTTAACTTCTTCCGGGACATGAACACCTGTTTCCTGGGTGAAAGTCTTGTGTTTTCTCCTTAACTTCTC
>NC_053121.1:40277245-40289745 GCF_010015445.1 Perca fluviatilis | reverse complement strand
GCGAGTAGTATGAAAGGGCGAAAATCTGCGTAGGGAGGTTGGTCGGTGGGGGTGGGGGGTCAAACACAGGACTCTCACCCAGGAGAGTAGACACGTTTTAATGCATTTGTTACGGTTTAATTATCAAAAAACACCATATTTTAGTTGTACTGCACATTGCTGCAGCTCCTCTTTTCACCCTGTGTTCAGGTCTCTGTTTTAGCTACAGAGTGAGACCTCTCTTCTTCTTCTTCTGTACTATCTTTGATTGCACTCGCAGATGCTCAGTAGCTCAGATCGTAGCTCATGTCAGCTAGCTCCATAGACAGTAAAAGAAAGGCTGTTTCTCCAACTTCAGTCAGTTCCAAGGCAGGATCAGCTGGGAGACTTCTTCTAAACCAGGGAGCACATGGAAGTAGTTCTTCTGGAGATTATGGTGAACTAGTGTGTGTTGTAGCAGTGCTTTGTTATTGAGAACGAGGTAGCATGCTAGCGCTAGCATGCTAACGGTTGCGCTTAGCCAGCTCGTTTCGGCTAGTGATGTAGAAAGCCGTGCTGATTTTGACCAGCTCACCAGGAGACTGAAGGCAGGACACATTCAGAAACCAGATCTCACTCAGAACACCATGGATGGATTTATTTAAAGTGTGTATGTGTGTGGAAGCACCAGAGACACAAAATAACTCCCCAAATCACCAGAAAATGTGTTTTTTTTTTCATAATATGGGCACTTTAAGAGAAGAACAGAACGTGGATCTTCTGCTTCTCCTGCTCTAGCTCTGTTTCCCTGGCAACAGATATGATGTAGTCGTATAGGTACCGTATAAACAGATCATATTTAGGTCAATCATTGGTCAAAGAAAATAAATAAATAGGGATAGGGAAAAGAATGTATTTTAAATATCGTCCCAAAACCAATTACGATATGAATGGATTTTTTTCCCCCAACTTCCCTGAATGAATCCAATAATAAAACATAGTTTGTATTATAGCCTAACTTCAAAGGTATGCAAATCAGCTGTCGATGGTCCAGGTGAAAGGTGAGGAGAGAGAGAGAGAGAGAGAGAGAGAGAGAGAGAGAGAGAGAGAGAGAGAGAGAGAGAGAGACAGGTGCATGCAGGTTGCAAGTTATTGGAGCATGGAGGTCAGCAGACACACACATCATGGAGGAGATTAAACTACTCAATTTGCATCCGAAATGGCAATCCCTCTCCGAGTCATTACTCTGTCACAACTGGACTCACAGACATGATATTAACATTTTTAAATAGAGTGTGACTTACGCTCTCCGAGGATATCATTTATGAATAAACATTAGGGTTAGGTATCGTTTGTTTTTTTTTCCGATACCGGGGCTACAACGATACTTTTAAAACGGTGCCGATGCCTAAAATTATGTATATATGCGAGGCGAGTTTCAAGTGAACGTCCCGGTGTTTGAATCCTCTCCGGTGAAATACAGTCACACCGTTTAGCTGTCAGCATTTTAACCGTTTAATCCATAGACAGTATATATATATATATAAGAATGGTCCAGCAGACCCCGAGTCTCTGTACGAGACCAGTGAAGGATGTCAGAAGTCTCTTTCCCGGTGCTGGCTGAGCGTTACTGCGCAGCCTCCAACTGAGCTTGAAGACGTAGATGTGACGTGAGCAACCTGTCTGAAAGTGTGAAGTCTTCTGGTAGCTGTGCCGAGAGAAATCTCAATCATTCCCAATCTTACAGAGACGGAGAGCGTAGGTATATGTAAGGAGATAACATAGGCACAGGCTAATTACTGATCACTAACATGCTAGTTAACATTAGTCATTAAACCTAAACAGATAATGGAAGTCCAAACTGCCTGTGAGCTTCTCCTGTACTATACGGTAATTCCTCTACTGTGTGACAGTAAGTCTCGTGGTTATGACCCAATCGTTAGCCTATTGTTATAAAAGCCGGCTGCTACGGAGCCATAACGCGGAGCTACAAGGTAATGGAGCCTTTTATACATTGTCGTGTTTCTTTAGAAATAAACAACGGACAAATAGAGTCTTTAAACGCTTCAGATGTAAAGTTATTCTCTGTCAAAGTGACGTCAGAATGAATGGGAGTCAATGGGATGCTAACGGGAGGTGATGGCTTGGTAGCATCAGAATGGCGCCACAGGAGGTGCGAGTTCTGAAGCGACGCTTACCCCCCCTTGGTTTAATCCAGCTGCTAGATAACGCTAGGCTAACGTTACCTGCTGCCAAGTGTATTATGTTAACTAGCGTCACATGCAGCGATGTTTAGGTTGCCTCTACCGTCCGTTTAGGAGCATCAGAGAGCAGCGCTGGCATTTCAGTAGCCCTGAAATGAGGCACCGAAATCCGCGTTGCTCTTCAGGCCGGTAGATACCGGTCGTTAAGGCACCGGTGCCGTATTAGCACCCGGGTTTTACGGTGGTACTTAGGCGCACATTGCTTCTAAAACTCTGACAAATCAGCTCGTGCCTTCCACATAATAGAATCATATCAAACATGTGTGATAAAGACAGCTGGGACCACCTAGTCTCGCTTTGCCAGACCCTCCAGCTAGTCCACACAGCATGTCCTTCTTTTCAGCCAGGTGTCCGTCCCCTTCCTCTGTCTCTGTGTCGGGGTTCTAACCTCCGGTGGATTTGTGAGGACTATTGTTAACTGCTCCTCAGATCGCTGCAGGGGAAATCCAGACAACTAGCTAGACTGTCTGTCTGTCTGTCTGTCTGTCTGTCTGTCTGTCTGTCTGTCTAACTGCTCCTCAGATCTCTGCAGGGTAAATCCAGACAGCTAGCTAGACTATCTGCCTGTCTGTCTGTCTAACTGCTCCTCAGATCTCTGCAGGGTAAATCCAGACAGCTAGCTAGACTATCTGTCTGTCTGTCTGTCTGTCTGTCTGTCTGTCTGTCTGTCTGTCTAACTGCTCCTCAGATCTCTGCAGGGTAAATCCAGACAGCTAGCTAGACTATCTGTCTGTCTGTCTGTCTAACTGCTCCTCAGATCTCTGCAGGGTAAATCCAGACAGCTAGCTAGACTATCTGTCTATCTGTCTGTCTGTCTGTCTGTCTGTCTGTCTGTCTGTCTGTCTAACTGCTCCTCAGATCTCTGCAGGGTCAATCCAGACAGCTAGCTAGACTATCTGTCCAATCTGAGTTTTCTGTTGCACGACTAAAACTACTTTTCAACGTTGAATGTTCCACCAAAACAAGTTCCTTCCAGAGACTATTTAGCGGAGCTTAGCCCCGCCCACGACGATGATTGGTTTAACCCTCGTGTTGTCTTCCTGTCGACCTGCAACTTTGTGTTTTTCTGGGTCGAAATTTCAACATTTTGTTGTTCTTTTTCTACACTTTTCTCAACGTTTTTGTAGATTTTATTCAAATAATTTTGTCACAATTTTTTAGCAAGTTTTTGTCACCTTCGGCAATGTTTTTGATGTTTTTTTTGCCACTTTGTCAAAAAAAATGATGCGATTTTGTAGCTTTTTCAAACATTTGTCACTTTTTTCAACGTTCTTTTATTCTGATATAGAAAGTTTTTGTAAATCAGTCCTTCCAGAAAAAATGTGATGTGAAATGAGTTTTTTTTTTGATTGTTGTGGACAAAAATCCTTGATTATGCGGCACGTTTTCTTAAAAAATGCCGATGGAATATGCTATGTATGATATTTATGCAATTTTATGCGATGAAATTGCGGGAACTTGCAAAAATTACAGTTTGAGGAAAAAACACGCTGCTTTTCGATGACGTTCACGTCGCATAATTACATCACTTCGTAACGTTCCCATGGCAACAGGGGAAAACGGCTGCTCTTGTGTGAAGTAAACGCAACATTTTTCAACTTTCTGCTGAGATATATTACGGGACTTTTTTGCAACGAAAATGCGGGGGTTATGAAATCATGCAAGCCCCGCATATTTTGCGCGAAAATCATCAATTTATGCAGCGAAAGTGCGCCGTACTTGAAAAAATTCGCCCCCCCCCCCCTGCATAAATATGAGGACTTTGGCTGATTATGTGTTGAATTATGCGATGGCGTAATCACGTTTTTCTGGAGGGACTGATAAACGGGTCAAATTTGACCCGAAGACAACAGGAGGTTTAAAGAAATGCCGATAAACCAGAGCACGTTGTTCTCCCATCCAGGAATGCCTGTGTGGACTAGCCAGACCTTCCTCCGCGGCGCCGCGGAGGAGGGTCTGAACATGCAAGACTAGTCCGACCATAGCTAAAGTACAGTTTCTCACCTGACGGGCAGGGGGCAGTGACCACTAAGGTCTATATAAAAGAGACTTCAGATACAGTATTAGAGGACCACTAAGGTCTATATAAAAGAGACTTCAGATACAGTATTAGGGGACCACTAAGGTCTATATAAAAGAGACTTCAGATACAGTATTAGGGGACCACTAAGGTCTATATAAAAGAGACTTCAGATACAGTATTAGGGGACCACTAAGGCCTATATAAAAGAGACTTCAGATACAGCATTAGGGGACCACTAAGGCCTATATAAAAGAGACTTCAGATACAGTATTAGGGGACCACTAAGGTCTATATAAAAGAGGCTTCAGATACAGCATTAGGGGACCACTAAGGCCTATATAAAAGAGACTTCAGATACAGTATTAGAGGACCACTAAGGTCTATATAAAAGAGACATCAGATACAGTATTAGGGGACCACTAAGGTCTATATAAAAGAGACTTCAGATACAGTATTAGGGGACCACTAAGGTCTATAAGCGACTTTGAGTCCATGAAAAGCGCTATATAAATTCAATTTATTATTATTATTATTATTATTATATAAAAGAGGCTTCAGATACAGCATTAGGGGACCACTAAGGTCTATATAAAAGAGGCTTCATATACAGTATTAGGGGACCACTAAGGTCTATATAAAAGAGGCTTCATATACAGTATTAGGGGACCACTAAGGTCTATATAAAAGAGACTTCAGATACAGCATTAGGGGACCACTAAGGTCTATATAAAAGAGACTTCAGATACAGTATTAGGGGACCACTAAGGCCTATATAAAAGAGACTTCAGATACAGTATTAGGGGACCACTAAGGCCTATATAAAAGAGACTTCAGATACAGTATTAGGGGACCACTAAGGTCTATATAAAAGAGACTTCAGATACAGTATTAGGGGACCACTAAGGCCTATATAAAAGAGACTTCAGATACAGTATTAGGGGACCACTAAGGTCTATATAAAAGAGACTTCAGATACAGTATTAGGGGACCACTAAGGTCTATATAAAAGAGACTTCAGATACAGTATTAGGGGACCACTAAGGCCTATATAAAAGAGACTTCAGATACAGTATTAGGGGACCACTAAGGTCTATATAAAAGAGACTTCAGATACAGTATTAGGGGACCACTAAGGTCTATATAAAAGAGACTTCAGATACAGTATTAGGGGACCACTAAGGTCTATATAAAAGAGGCTTCAGATACAGTATTAGGGGACCACTAAGGTCTATATAAAAGAGGCTTCAGATACAGTATTAGGGGACCACTAAGGCCTATATAAAAGAGACTTCAGATACAGCATTAGGGGACCACTAAGGCCGATATAAAAGAGACTTCAGATACAGTATTAGGGGACCACTAAGGCCTATATAAAAGAGACTTCAGATACAGTATTAGGGGACCACTAAGGTCTATATAAAAGAGACTTCAGATACAGTATTAGGGGACCACTAAGGCCTATATAAAAGAGACTTCAGATACAGTATTAGGGGACCACTAAGGCCTATATAAAAGAGACTTCAGATACAGTATTAGGGGACCACTAAGGCCTATATAAAAGAGACTTCAGATACAGTATTAGGGGACCACTAAGGCCTATATAAAAGAGACTTCAGATACAGTATTAGGGGACCACTAAGGTCTATATAACATGCGAGACTAGTCTGACCGTAGCTAAAGTGCAGTTTCTCACCTGAAGGGCAGGGGGCAGTGTCCGTCCTCCTCCCTCGGGTGCTCCAACTCGTGGGGGTGCAGGAGGCTGACATCATCGCTCGGCTCCAAATTCTCCGACATCATGATTATCGGCCTGGGGGGTCAGAAGGGCAGAACGGCGTCAAACACTTGTTATATTTTAAGTTTCTGATCACACGTATCCTGACGTATATAGGTGACGATGTCTGGGTCACACCTCTGGGTCTGCAGGTAGCTCCGTCGCCACATGGTGCTGTCAATAAAGCTATTTTTTTTTTTTAAATGTACCACACTGTTACATCAACACTTTTCTGAAAAGACTGTGAAACGATGATCAGGAGGAGAGTGAGGGAGAGCGAGGGATGCAGCTTCGGATACCAAGCTCTAAATATAGAAGAGTGAACAACAGCCAGTGAGCTGGAGAAGAAGTAAACATGTGAGTGATGACAGCATCACGCTCGGGGAGAATATATGTATATGGAGCAGCGTAGTTAGGAAACATGAGAACTGGAACTATTGCGCTAAACTTTCAGAGAAAAAAGTTCGGACCTGCCCCCCACTGCTAAAAAAAAAAGGGGATTTTTTTAGAAGGATTACAGTTTTAAAATGCATTTTACAATAGAGAACAACATACCACCATGACATGCACACACATTTCAACACATGACGAGTCTCAAACAACACCACTGTGTGTCTTATTAGGCCTCCTGCACACTGCCTGCGTGGCGTGTCAGTTGCGTGGTGGCTACGTGGCGTTTTCTATGTCTTTGCACACCAGAAACGTTTCTGCTGCTACTACTGCTACTGCTGCTACTGCTACTGCTACTACTACTGCTACTGCTACTACTGCTGCTACTGCTGCTACACTGCTGCTGCTGCTACTCACTGCTACTCGCTGCCGCTGCTGCTGCTGCCCTGCTGCTACTACTGCTGCTACTGCTGCTGCTGCTACTTGCTACTGCTGCTGCTACTGCTGCTACCGCTGCTACTGCTGCTGCTGCTGCTACTACTGCTACTGCTGCTGCGTCTACTGCTGCTACTGCTGCTGCTGCTGCTGCTACTGCTGCTGCTGCTACCGCTGCTGCTGCTACCGCTGCTACTACTCACTGCTGCCGCTGCCGCTACTACTACTGCTGCTGCCGCTGCTACTACTACTGCTGCTGCTACTGCCATCGCTTTGCGCTGCTACTACTACCGCTGCCACACTGCTACTACTACTGCTGCTGCTACTGCTACCGCTACCTACTTGCCGCTGCTACTACTGCTACTACTGCTGCTGCTACTACTGCTACTGCTGCTACCACTACTGCTGCTGCCACTACTACCTGCTGCTGCTGCTGCTGCTGCTGCTACTCGCTGCCGCTGCTACTCACTGCTGCCGCTGCTACTACTACTACTGCTACTACTGCTACTGCTGCCGCTGCTGCTGCTGCTACTGCTACTACTGCCGCTGCTGCTACTCACTACCACTGCTACTACTGCTACTCGCTACTGCTACTCACTGCTGCTGCTACCGCTGCTCGCTGCTGCTGCTGCTACCACTGCTGCTCGCTGCTACTACTCACTACCGCTACCACTGCTGCTGCTGCCGCTGCTGCTACTACTACTACTGCTACTACTGCCGCTGCTGCTACCGCTACCGCTACTACTGCTACTACCGCTGCTACTACTACTACCGCTACTACTACTACTACCACTACTGCTACTACCGCCGCCGCTGCCACCGCTGGCACTACTACTACCGCTACCACTGCCGCTGCCGCTGCTGCGCCACTAACTACCACTGCTGCCGCTGCTGCTGTCGCTGCTACGCCGCGTGCTACTGCTACCGCTGCTGCGCTACCGCCGCTGCTACCACTACCACTGCTACTACGCTACCACTGCTGCTGCTGCTACCGCTGCTACTACCACTACTGCTACTACTGCCGCTGCTGCTGCTACTACTACCGCTGCTGCGCTGCTACCACTGCTACCGTTACTAACTACTGTTGCGCCACCGTGCACACTGTGGGATACATGGATGTTTCCCATAAACAAATATATTCTGATTCTGATTACAGTAAAGACAACGTTGGCAGTATTGACGGCAGAATAGGCTCCAGAATATTTCCTTCTGGATTTATTTTTTTAAATTACATTTATATATATCTGCATTTATGTCAAAACTAGAGACTTTCAAACATCAACGTGTCATTTATTAATATGTATTTGTGTCTAAACGACATATAAACATCTTTGTTGGAGGATAATCTGCTGCACCTGACGAGTCCCAAACAACCCCACCGTGCGTCCATCGGTCTGGTGCGATGGACGCACATCGCCAGGATGTGCGCTCTCTGTGTGTGTGTTGTCGTTCTCAAACTCAGTTCACTTCGGGAAACAACAACAAGCTACGAGCTAGCGAGCTACGCGCTGAAAATATCAAGCGTAGAAGATGTGGATGTTGCAAAAAGGCATGTTATGTTAAGGACATTTCATCTCTAACTGGGAGGTTTTATAAAGAATATGTTAGAGAGTTAGAGAGGAGATGACCTAAACATATTCTTTATAAAACCTCCCAGTTAGAGAGGAAATGATCTAACATATTCTTTATAAAACCTCCCAGTTAGAGAGGAAATGATCTAACATATTCTTTATAAAACCTCCCAGTTAGAGAGGAAATGATCTAAACATATTCTTTATAAAACTTCCCAGTTAGAGAGGAAATGATCTAACATATTCTTTATAAAACCTCCCAGTTAGAGAGGAAATGATCTAACATATTCTTTATAAAACCTCCCAGTTAGAGAGGAGATAACCTAAATATATTTTTATAAAACCTCCCAGTTAGAGAGAGGAAATGATCTAACATATTCTTTTATAAAACCTCCCAGTTAGAGAGGAAATGTCCTAAACATATTCTTTATAAAACCTCCCAGTTAGAGAGGAAATGACCTAAACATATTCTTTATAAAACCTCCCAGTTAAGAGAGGAAATGACCTAAACATATTCTCTTTATAAAACCTCCCAGTTAGAGAGGAAATGATCTAACATATTCTTTATAAAACCTCCCAGTTAGAGAGGAAATGATCTAACATATTCTTTTATAAAACCTCCCAGTTAGAGAGGAAATGATCTTAACATATTCTTTATAAAACCTCCCAGTTAGAGAGGAAATGTCCTAAACATATTCTTTTATAAAACCTCCCAGTTAGAGAGGAAATGATCTAACATATTCTTTATAAAACCTCCCAGTTAGAGAGGAAATGATCTAACATATTCTTTATAAAACCTCCCAGTTAGAGAGGACATGATCTAAACATATTCTTTATATAACCTCCCAGTTAGAGAGGAAATTATCTAACATATTCTTTATAAAACCTCCCAGTTAGAGAGTAAATGTCCTAAACATATTCTTTATAAAACCTCCCAGTTAGAGAGGAAATGATCTAAACATATTCTTTATAAAACCTCCCAGTTAGAGAGGAAATGTCCTAAACATATCTTCTTTATAAAACCTCCCAGTTAGAGAGAGGAAATGATCTTAACATATTCTTTATAAAACCTCCCAGTTAGAGAGAGGAAATGATCTAACATATTCTTTATAAAACCTCCCAGTTAGAGAGGAAATGATCTAACATATTCTTTATAAAACCTCCCAGTTAGAGAGGAAATGATCTAACATATTCTTTATAAAACCTCCCAGTTAGAGAGGAAATGATCTAACATATTCTTTATAAAACCTCCCAGTTAGAGAGGAAATGATCTAACATATTCTTTATAAAACCTCCAGTTAGAGAGGAAATGATCTAACATATTCTTTTATATAACCTCCCAGTTAGAGAGGAAATTATCTAACATATTCTTTATAAAACCTCCCAGTTAGAGAGTAAATGTCCTAAACATATTCTTTATAAAACCTCCCAGTTAAGAGAGGAAATGATCTTAACATATTTCTCTTTATAAAACCTCCCAGTTAGAGAGGAAATGATCTTAACATATTCTTTATATAACCTCCCAGTTAGAGAGAGAAAATTATCTAACATATTCTTTATAAAACCTCCCAGTTTTAGAGAGTAAATGTCCTAAACATATTCTTTATAAAACCTCCCAGTTAGAGAGGAAATGATCTAAACATATTCTTTATAAAACCTCCCAGTTAGAGAGGAAATGTCCTAAACATATTCTTTATAAAACCTCCCAGTTAGAGAGGAAATGATCTAACATATTCTTTATAAAACCTCCCAGTTAGAGAGTAAATGTCCTAAACATATTCTTTATAAAACCTCCCAGTTAGAGAGGAAATTATCTAAACATATTCTTTATAAAACCTCCCAGTTAGAGAGGAAATGATCTAACATATTCTTTATAAAACCTCCCAGTTAGAGAGTAAATGTCCTAAACATATTCTTTATAAAACCTCCCAGTTAGAGAGGAAATGTCCTAAACATATTCTTTATAAAACCTCCCAGTTAGAGAGGAAATGATCTAACATATTCTTTATAAAACCTCCCAGTTAGAGAGGAAATGTCCTAAACATATTCTTTATAAAACCTCCCAGTTAGAGAGGAAATTATCTAACATATTCTTTATAAAAACCTCCCAGTTAGAGAGTAAATGTCCTAAACATAATCTTTTATAAAACCTCCCAGTTAGAGAGGAAATGATCTAACATATTCTTTATAAAACCTCCCAGTTAGAGAGGAAATGATCTAACATATTCTTTATAAAACCTCCCAGTTAGAGAGGAAATGATCTAACATATTCTTTTATAAAACCTCCCAGTTAGAGAGGAAATGATCTTAACATATTCTTTATAAAACCCTCCAGTTAGAGAGAGGAAATGATCTAACATATTCTTTATAAAACCTCCCAGTTAGAGAGGAAATGATCTAACATATTCTTTATAAAACCTCCCAGTTAGAGAGGAAATGTCCTAAACATATTCTTTATAAAACCTCCCAGTTAGAGAGGAAATGATCTAACATATTCTTTATAAAACCTCCCAGTTAGAGAGGAAATGATCTAACATATTCTTTATAAAACCTCCCAGTTAGAGAGGACATGATCTAAACATATTCTTTATATAACCCCCCAGTTAGAGAGGAAATTATCTAACATATTCTTTATAAACCTCCCAGTTAGAGAGTAAATGTCCTAAACATATTCTTTATAAAACCTCCCAGATAGAGAGGAAATGATCTTAAACATATTCTTTATAAAACCTCCCAGTTAGAGAGGAAATGATCTAACATACTCTTTATAAAACCTCCCAGTTAGAGAGGAAATGATCTAACATATTCTTTATAAAACCTCCCAGTTAGAGAGGAAATGATCTTAACATATTCTTTATAAAAACCTCCCAGTTAGAGAGGAAATGTCCTAAACATATTCTTTATAAAACCTCCCAGTTAGAGAGGAAATGATCTAACATATTCTTTATAAAACCTCCCGTTGAGAGAGGAAATGACCTAAACATATTCTTTATAAAACCTCCCAGTTAGAGAGAGGAAATGATCTAACATATTCTTTATAAAACCTCCCAGTTAGGAGAGAGGAAATTATCTAACATATTCTTTATAAAACCTCCCAGTTAGAGAGGAAATGATCTAACATATTCTTTATAAAACCTCCCAGTTAGAGAGGAAATGATCTAACATATTCTTTATAAAACCTCCCAGTTAGAGAGGAAATTATCTAACATATTCTTTATAAAACCTCCCAGTTAGAGAGGAAATTATCTAAACATATTCTTTATAAAACCTCCCAGTTAGAGAGGTTTTATAAAGAATATGTTTAGGTCATCTCCTCTCTAACTGGGAGGTTTTGGGACTGATTGGTGGGATTGCTGTGGACCAACTGGTGACCACTGGTAAGAGCCAATGAGTTTTAACCATGAATCAGCTCATTTAAATAGCTCACGGTACTGGATTGTGTCAACTATTTAGCAGAGCCACCGTCGCTAGTTGCAGCCCTACATACCTTCCCTCCAAGGGGAGAGCTCTGATTGGTCGAAAGGAAAATCTTTATTCTGAAGCTGTGACGGTGCTCGCTCAGATCGAACACACACACACACACACACAGACAGAGACACACACACAGAGACACACACACACACAGAGACACACACACACATGAACACACACACAGACAGACACGCACACACACTCACACACAGACACAGAGACACGCACACAGACACGACACACACACACACACACAGACACAGAGACACGCACACAGACACGCACACACACACACGCATACAGACACACACACAGACACACACACACACCCACACACACAGACAGACACGCACACACTACACACACAGACACAGAGACACGCACACAGACACACACACATACAGACACACACACAGACACACACACACAGAACACACACACACACAGACACACACACAGACACACAACACACCACACACACAGACACAGAGACACACACACACGCACACACACACACACACACACACACACACACACACAGACACAGACACAAAGACACACACACACACCGAGCTTGAACACATGCCCAGCACAACACAGACCGCGGGCCAGGCTTT